>NW_004567120.1:3724019-3751612 GCF_000260355.1 Condylura cristata | reverse complement strand
CTAGAACTTCCAGTGTTATGTTGGAGAGCAGTGGCGATAGTGGACACCCTTTTCAAGCCCTTTTAAGAACAAAGTCCTGGCAAGTGTCTATTAGAATATTGTTGAAAGTCATTCTATTTAGACCCATATGTTCTTGTTGGAACTGGGAGTTTGAACAAGTTTGACCTTGAAGTCTGTGTTTCTTTGAAGTTGCTGACATGCTTGGAGATGACTTTGTTGCTAACACAGCATCTTTTGCAAGGATGTGTGTCCACTGTGTCTTTAGCTCCCACCCCTTAGTTGAGGTCAAGGAGAGAGGAGGAACCCTTTTAAATGATTTCAGTTTACATGCCCTATTGGAGAAGATCTAACAGAATGTTAGGCAACACAGTTAGACATTTGAAATGGGAAACAACATAGAAACTGTAATTTTGGACTTGGTAATACAGTGGAATTGGAATTAATTTAATTGATATATAGTACTGACCATTTAAAGTACCTCTGGTACTAAAGTATCTCTGAGAACCCTACTTATCCCTGTCCTTATAGACTGCTGATCTCTTCCTCTAAGGGAGATCCTGCAATGGAATATGGGCTTCACAGTTAACCTCAGTGGCTTAAAAGAGACAAGTTATGGAATTCTGAGTTTAAGTAGAAATGTTTTCAAGACTGATTTTTTTTCCCAATATGAGGGTAGTGGTCTAGTGTAATTTCTAGTGAAATTTCTATGCTTTCTTATGTTCCCTAAAAAATAAATGATTTATCCTATTGACAAACTGAAAGGAGAAATTTGGCATGCATAACTGAGCCACTGACTCCTCTTTATTCACAGAAGACAGCTTGTTGGCAGAAAGCAGGTGTTTTACTCACTCTACACCTAGGTTTCAACAGACCATCCCACTTAAAAAAATTATAGCTGAAATGTAATACATGTTCCTAAATTGGTATGTCTATCTAAAGTGAGATTCATTACTAAGAATCCAGTATTTCCATATCAGCTTTTAGTTAAAAGGTCTTTCTCTAATCTACCTCTCTCAAGAAAGTCCAGTTCATGTAACATCTTACCTGTGAAGTATTTTAATCTAATAATCTCTTCCTCTGCTGAGCTCCTCCAAGATTGGCTTCTCTTCATGCTTACTTTGGTGCTTAATCATATACTATCTTATATCATTCATTTATTTATTGGATCCTTATCAATGATATATATCAAGCAATTACTGCATAAAACAGAACAGAGATGCATAGGACAAACTCTGCCCTAAAAGAGCATAGAATTTAACAACAAACTACAAAATAGAAAAGAAATAAATCAATGGTATATGAGGAAGTAAAGGTGATAGAAGAAGTCGGGAGAAACATGGGTCAGTTGTTGGGATTATTTGGGAAGTTCCATAAAGGCGTTATACTTATGGAGATAGGAAAATTCCAGTTGAAAATGGGAGATGGAAGTCATGAAGCCAGAAGACAGAATAGCAACCAAATGTAATAAGCTAATATACAGGGTATAAAACAAAATGAAGGTGATGAAAAATGAAAAGTTACGTAATAATAATTGTAAGTGAACTTAAATGTCAGTGACTTTCATCACATTTATTAAGCTATCATTGACATTATATTGTGTAAGTTTAAGATCTCCAACATGATGATTTAATACATGCATAGATTGTGAAATTGCCACAGTAGACTTAGTTAACACTTCATATCATTACCATTTCTTATTTGTGGTAAGAAGATTGGACTCAAAACAACTTTGAAGTATATAGCAGTATTGTTACTTATAACTACTATGATATATACTAAATCTCCATAACTCATTTGTCATGTAACTGCAAGTTTATACATTGTGGCTGACATCTTCCCTTTTCCCTCACTGCCTAGTATCTGGGTGAACCAATTTACATTACCATCAACAGTGAGCAAGTGTTTCTTTCTCCACAGTCATTGCCAACACCTGTTATCTTTTATAGTTTTGACAATATCATTCTAACAAATGTGAGTGTACATCTTATTGCAGTTTTGATTTCCATTTCCTTAATGAGTGAAATCAAAGTATATTTTCAGATCTTTGTTGGTCATTTGTAAATCTTTAGAAAAACCTGTATTTAGTCCTTATGATCATTTCTTAAAATCAAAGCTTTAAAGTGCTGAACTGAATTAGTTCCTCATATATTGTGGCTATTATCCTCTCACCTAAGATATGATTTGCAAATATTTTACCAATTAATTTTATTCATTGCTTCCTTTGTTGTGCAGATTTTCAGTCACACTTTATGTTACTTTTGTTTGTATGCAAACATACAAACATATCATATCCAAAAATTGTCATATCCAAAATTTATATCATATCCAAAAATTGTCTTGTGCAAAATTCTTTTTATCTATGTTTTCTTCTAGAAGCTTTACTGCTACTTTTGTTCTTACATTCATTTAATGCAATACCACCTATTTAAGAAAAATAATATGGTTGTTTTCATCTCAGAATACTTTACTGTATATAACTAAAGACTTTCACTCTGGATGGAGTCACTAATTAATCTTTGACACTTTCTTGAATGCTTTAGGTACATTTGAAGACTGAGGGATGGCATCTTTTCCTTAGATTATATTTTTACATTGCAGTCCTATAATATATTGCAATATTTTAAAAGACTTATTTATTTATGCATACAGAACTGGGGTACAGGCCAGAGGTGCAGGGGAGGTGAGAGGATTCACCAGAGACAGTGGGGAACAGAATAGGCCAACTGACAAAGTACACTGCTGAGGGGAGAAGCAGGTGGGTCAGGAGAGGTCTGCCACTCCATGTGGCACCTCCAGGGCAGGCGGTGATTGAACTCATGCTGAGGTGGCTTTAGCTTCTTAGTGCTGTGCTTTAACCCACTGCATCACCAGGGAGGGCCCTGTTGCAATTTTTAATAACTATTTTTATAATCTAGTAAAATTTCACCTACTGAATGAGTGCTTAGAATGAGTAGGATACTAATAGTTTACTATTGAAATAAACCATAAAGTACAGATGGTGATGTGAAAGTCTTTAGCTCTTATAAAACTAAAGAAATCACCTAGGGACTGTTTGAAGAAAATACTGCTTTTGCCTGTCAACTGTTTAATTTTATTCTAGAAGTATACTCAGCAATTTATGAGTCTTGTTTGTGGAGAAAGTGTTGACATAAACAGTCTTTTAAATTCAAACACAGGAAGAGAGGAAATGACCTTTAAATATTGCACCTGGTATTGCATGTTTATAAAGAACTGACAGTATGGAACAGGAAATACTTGAATAAAACCATAGGACATAACTTCATTCAGCATTTTAGTAATTTCTTATACATTCAAACATCAAGATATTTGCACGATTGCAGATTCTAAATAAAGAAGAACCTCAAGCATAAAACCAAGGTAGAAATTTGCAATGAGAAATATAACATCACAGATAATCACTTGGGAACAGGTGTCAAAAACTGGAAGCCATAACATTAAATGCTAACCTTTTTACTTGAATCAATGGTTCGGTTATGTATATTAAATACTTACTAATATTAAGATCATGGTAACATTATACAATTATTTTCTATCTTACCAGTACCAGTCAAACACCCTCTCTCACTAAATTCTCACTGCTACTCATTGAAGCAGAAGAGATATCAATACCACTTTACATGAGGAATTTTTAGCTTGAAATTATTTTCTGCCTATTATTGCAAAATTAGTAAAAGCATCAAAAATTTTAACCATTACTTTTTACTACAAACCTGCTCCCTACCATATTCTAAGACCTATAGTAAATATTAATTCCAAATTTTAAAAAAGTGGAAAGGAAAATACTTTCTTCTTTTTTTTAAGTTCAGAAAGATTTCTCAATAGTTTCTCATTTTCTAGGCACTGTAACTTTAATTCATTAACTTTAAATTAATTTCAAATTAATTTCTTATTCATTACTTCATCATGCTACTGCTCAAATTCAGTTCCTAGACTATGCAGTCACTTCCTGACCAATAATGCTGTTTCCATATTGTCATCATAATATTCCTGTGTGATCCAATTTTTTTCATGGTTGTGATTCCCTGTTACCTATAGAATACAAACGATATTCCTTAGTAAAATGCACGAGATTTTTCAGCATCTTCCTATTGCTCACATTGTAATTCTCATCATCTTGCAGTATTTCCATTGCACATCCAGTGACATATTCAGTATCTTGGGGTTACTCTGAAGATGCGATGCTCTTTGTGCATCGCTTGTGGTCGGTGCAAGAGTTAAAGTCAGCACTATCCAGCTATTGCCAGCCAGACAGATCCCCATTGCCAGGGAACTAACCCTCATGTCAGTAAATCCGCCCGCTCTGCTCCCTACTCTGGTGAGTCCTTTCATACATACACACACACACACACACACACCCATCCACACCTCTGGCCTGCACCCCATTTCTTGTATGCACAAATAATCAAATAAATCATTTTTTCAAAGTGATGCTCTTTCAGCCTCAGTGCTTTTCCATAAGAGGAACTTCATTTCCTCTCTGGATAGTTTTTTTTTTTTTTTTAAGATTTTATTTTATTTGTGCATACAGAACTGGGATACAGGCCAGAGATGTGGAGGGTGAGAGAATTCACCAGAGACAGAGTGGAGTGCAGAGCAGGCAGATCAACGAAATACACTGCTGAGGGGAGCAGCAGGCGGGTCAGGAGAGGTCTGCCACGCCATGTGTTCACCTCCGGGGCAGGCGGGAATCGAACTCATGAAGAAGCGGCTTTAGATTCTCAGTGCTGTGCTTTAACCCGCTGCGCCACCAGGGAGGGCCAACTCCTCTCTGGATAGTTTTAATTTCGTACTCTCTTTGAATAGCCTACCAAACAGGAACCTCCAGAGAAAAATTATTTGCCTAGGGTCTCACATCTTTTCCGTATATTTTTATTATAACACAAATGCATTAAAGATCTATTTTTATGTATGCATACAAGAACTGGGCTGTAGGTCAAAAGTGAGGAGGGGTGTGTGTGTGTGAGGATTCACCTGAGACAGAGTGAGGAGCAGAACAGGCAGGTCCACCGCAATACACTGCTGAGGGGAGCAGTGAGTGGGCGAGACAGGAGAGCTGTGCTGCGCCATGTGGGTCCGCTTCCTGGCCGGGGATTCAACTCATGTTGCAGTAGCTACATAAGTGCTAAGGCCTTACCCCCTATACCACCAGAGAGGCCCACCTTCTTTATTTTTAAATCCATTTCCTTCACTGGACTTAAATATTTTGAGGACAGAGTCCTGACAGATTTTTTTCTGTACTTCTATTAGGGGGTAAGGATATCCTGAATTAACTCTACAGATACAGGTTTTGGGGACCCCAGACCTCGCAACTACAAATACCATCACCAAAGGGAGGGTTGCTAGGGCGTGAGGGTGAAGTTAAGCAGCCAGGTTTGATACAAGAGCAGAAACGTGAGGGGGGGGGTGTCTCTTGACCTCTTGGATCTTGGCTTGACTCTTGGCTTTTCACCAGCTCTCAGCTTGCTATTGGGGTTCCAGGTCGGCGGAACTGGTAGGACACATTAACCAACTTATCTTCTTCTCTTTTTCCCTGAGTTATTCACTTTCCCATCTTTTGTAAATAAACCCTTTATTAACCTTTGTGTGTGCCTGCTCTTGATTCTTATTGTCTGTGCACTTAAAAGAGTCCCTTAAATGCACAGGCCAGGACCTACAGTCAGGCAACCCATTGCATATTGGGGATGCCCTCTAACAAATCCTGTGCCAACCTTTCTAAAACCAAATGTAAACTTGCTTAAACTATAGAAATGTGTCAAATACATTGATATTTAAAATACTTTTCTAAGTGATGGTGTAGAGGCTAAAGTAAATGGTTGCACACATACACATACTCCGTAGCCACTAGAGACTTGGATGGTGAGGAGTCAATATATATAATCAAATTTACTTCACAATGTATAGTACATGCCAAAGAGTTAAATGAAGAGTACAAACCAAATCACTCTAATACTTTTTGGGGAAGGGGATGGAAGCAAAAAAATCAGGAAAGGTTTCACAAAGGAAGCTGGCCCTTTCAGAACTATCAAAGGCAAGAACAGGAGATTTTTAGGAAAAGAAAGGTTTTCCATTAAAATAACATTTGGGGAACTGAATTGATGGAGGGTAAGAATAGACAAACTGGAAAAGGAGGCCCCATAAGATTAGAAACCTGGCTCCCACAATGCCAAGTGCTGGTGTTGGGAGGAGAAGGAATTAACATAGCCATTAACCCAACTATAGGATCTAAGGTCCTTGTGCACCAATGCCTAAGCACAAGACCCAAGCAGGTATAAAACTGCTTTAGGGACTGGCCCTCCCTAGTGGTGCAGCGGGTTAAAGCACTGCACTGAGAAGCTAAAGCCACTTCCGCATGAGTTCCCGCCTGCCCAGGAGGCGACCACATGGCGTGGCAGACCTCTCCTGACCCTCCCGCTGCTCCCCTCAGCAGTGTACTTCGTCGATCTACGTGTTCTGCTCCCCATTCTGTCTCTGGTGAAGCCTCTCACCCTCCGCATCTCTGGCCTGTACCCCAGTTCTCTATGAATAAATAAATAAATCTTTAAAAAAAGATTTATTCATTCTATGAATAAATAAATAAATCTTTAAAAAAGGATACTGTTTTAGGGACTGTCTAAGGGTGCAGACCCAAAGGTAAATATACTGAAATTTAGCCCACTGTAGAATCTCCCCTCCCTTTCAGAGTCTACATAGGGTATTCAAAATCAACCACAAGCCTGTGCTCACAAGGAGTTAGCCTTCTCAAAGAGGAGTCTTTATGCCCAGTCTCTGCACTGGCCCGGGGCAGCAGTCCTGCCCACCTCTGCCTACTCAGGTGCATCTCTCCACCCATTCTCTCCCTCTGCGAGGCAGCAGCCTGCTACCTGCCCTGTGACCTGTACCTTGAGGGGCTTCCCTTCACTGACCTCTCTCAGCAGAGGCTGCTCTCCTCAAAGCCGCCCCTTTCAGCAAACCCGTCTCTGTCCCTTTCAGGACAGCTCTTCCTACCTTCTTGTGCCTATGCAAATGTCTTACATTTTTCTGTCCCTCTTCTAATAAACCTGCTCCTTAAATATAACTAACATATTTGTGTCGTGGAGAAACTTGCCTGGGAAATTCACCACTCTGGAGAAACCTTTCCCAAAGTGAGCCCACATTCCACTAACTCCAAAACGACATCAGTACCATGGGAAACAGAGCCACACGTTTTGCCCAATCTTCAGTAGAACCATAATGTAAATGAATTTCAAACCATGAAATCACACACCTCATTATTTTTTTAAATCTGGTGATGATGATGCAGTTTTTGGAGATGAGTCTGGAATGTGGGGTCCCTGGGTTCGCTCTAGGAAAGGTTTCACCAGAGCTCCCCTTTCAGTGGCATGCAGTGAGTTCCCCGGGTGCGTTTTTCCACGAGACAGAGACGTTATATTTAAAGAGCAGGTTTATTAGGGAAAGGAGACAGAATAAAGGACACTTGCTTAAACACAAGTGGGCAGGAAGAGCTGCCCAGAAAGGGACAGGTTTTCTGAGTGAGGCCTGCATGGTTGCAGGCTGATGACCTTGAAGAGAGCAGCCTCTGCTGAAGGCGGTCGGTCGGTGCAGAGAAGGGCCCACCCCATGGCACAGGTCACAGGCAGGCAGGAGGCTGCTGTCCTGCAGAAGGTGAGAGTGGGTGGAGAGAAGCACCTGCATAGGCCCAGGTGGGCAGGGCTGCTGTCCCGGGCCAGTGCAGAGGCTGCCCTGATACAGTCTGTTTTTCTTTGGGAGGGGCTCCTTTGTGGGGTGCCTTGTTGACTGCTGATTTTGGATACTTATATACTATCAGGACCAGAGATTCCGCAATGGGACCAATATCTGTATCTCTAACACCCAGGTCTGTGCTCTGGACACTCCTTACAGCACTCTGATAACTGCTTGGGCCTTATGCCTTGTGATAAGGCACTGGAGACTAAGGATCTTGATTTCTATACATGGGGAAATGGTCACGTTAATTAATCCCTTTTATTCCCACCTCTGTGTGTGAGTCAGGTTTTAATCTTGTGATGCCTCCTTTAGGTTTTCTGTCCTCCATCAATGACAAGTAACTAAATGACATTTATCTCCAAATATAAATGTGGTGGTTTCTAATATTAATTTTGGAAATGGTATACTAATAACCTACTATTTTTGCAAATTATATATGGAAGACTGGGAGTTTCTGGGATGAGCCCTTCCTGCTTGCATTTGAACAACCTTCTTTTAATTCCAATGCAATGCAATGATTGCAATTAGATTATGCTCATGCTTTTTTAAAAAAAATGATTTATTGATGCAGGGGCATCCTGAACTGGGGTACAGGACAGAGGTGCAGGGGCAGTGAGAGGATTCACCAGAGTCAGAGTGGGTAGCAGAACAGGCAGATAGAGGAAGTACACTGCTGAGAGGAGCAGTGGGCATGTCAGGAGAGGTCTGCAGCGCTGTGTGGATCACCTCCAGGACGGGGATCGAATCCATGCTGAAGTGGCTTTAACTTCTTAGTGCTGTGCTCTAACTGCTGCGCCACCAGTGAGGGCCCGCTCATTCTATTTTGCAGTATATTTTTGTATATATTTTATTGGACATGTAATTAAGAAGCATGTTCTTAAAAAAGCATACTGTTAATTAAACCACATACAAATATCCTGAGCTGTAACTGCTGAAAGCAGTTCAATGCAGAGCCATCTATGGTGGTTAATTTTCCATAGCAATTTGGCTACATTATAGTGCCCAGTTATTCAAACACAAATCTAGATATTTCTGTGAAACTATGTTGTAGGTTTGATTTACCATCAGTTCACTTTAAGTAAAGGAACTGATGAGTTTCTCAATTACGTGATAATGTGGATCAGCCTCATCTGACTAACTGAAAATAATACAAACAAAAACAGATTTTCCAAGAGAAGAAATTTTGCCCTAAAACTATAACACAGAACTCCTGCCTGAGTTCCTGGCTGCCAGCTTGCCCTGTAAATTTTGAATTTGTAAACCTTATTCACAATTATGAGGGTCAACTTTTTAAAATTACTCCCATATTTGTCTCTATCTAGATGACAGATATAGCTTTAGATGTAGACATAGATGTAAACATAGATTAAGACATAGATATATGTATTAGCCATGGTTATTAGGAAAACCTTTACTGATAAATCTTTTTAAATACCTTTTATGAATTTCAAATGCATGCACACAGGTTAGCACATGTACAAACACATTCCTAAAGAGTAATGAGATCTCAAAAGCAAACGACAGAATACAAATAATTTCTTAATTTAAAAACAAATACCATGTGTATAGAGCTTACCACAATTATATAGTACACATTATACTAGAACTTGTTTTTATCATATAACAATATTAGTTGCAGCTATACCCTACAAGTAAACATATATCTTCCTTATTTATTTGTCATATATTATTAATGACTTGCCATTATTTTACATCCTTGTTTTTCACTTTATATGATTTCTCCTCGCAGGTGTGCTCACCACAGTTTTCCCTCCAAAGCACCCACAGTCCTCCACACCACACTTTTGCTCGCTGTCCCACATGTTTTCTACTCTCTTCCTTCCCCCCTCCCATCTTGAATGTCTCAGATCCATGGTCAGCGTACAGGGGTTGGTACAATTTGTCTTATCCTTTGTTCGGTTTCTCTAGATTCCAAATATAAGTGAACTCACTCAGTATTTATCTTTCTCCTTCTGGCTCAATTCACTTAGAATAAATAATCCCTTCCAGGCCCATCCATGGTGGCTCAGTAGGGTTTGTTTCATATGATCCTTTGTTTTGTTCATTATATTCCACTTATCAATGAAATCATCCCATTTTTGTCTTTATCCACCTGATTTATTTCACTTAGCATACCCTCCAGTTCCATCCACTTTGACTCAAATGGCAAGTTATCATCTATATTTTATAGCTGAATAGTGTTCCACTGTTCATATATACACCACATCTTTATTTCTTCACATATCATTAGGTGCTTAGTAAATAAGGAATAACCATAATTTGTTCTGTGTTTTCAGTTTACTTCAGCAGATGGTCTGGTCTAAATAAATAATTTAGTTTTTAAATACTATACAGTTCTTACATATTTTTAAATAAATGCTTGTATTCAATATGTACATTGATTGCAGTAAAATGGGCACATTCTATTATGGTTCATATTTCATATGAGAAAACTGGCACTTCGATATGATTTGTTATTCTATATTAAATAACTAGTCACTTGAGGCAGGGAAACAAGCTCAGGTTTATTTTACTCCAAATATCTCGTTATCAACCGCTCTGCTATAACGATAGTTCTGATAGTAGAATCCATCCAGGACATTTTGGTACCACACAGGTATCCTCTAACATCACCAGGGTCTATTTTCTCAGAACCCATTCACTTTTCAATATAGAAAACTCTTTCTAGCTAGAATTATTTTTTAAATTGTGAGGATAAATCATGAATCTTCTCACCTCTCATACCACTGGCCTACACCCCAGTTCATCTTATAAATAAAACTGTTTTTTTAAAAGACCACATATAATAAAATTTGTATGAAATAACCAGAATAGGTAAATATTATTAACAGAAAGTAGGTCAGTGATTACCTACAGCAGGGCTGTTGGACATCTGAGAGGCATTTGGAAAGGTATATATGGTCTTTCTTTTCAGCTTGAAGTAGATAGTGATGGTGGTTGTACAACTAAAAACATGATAAAAAATTAATTCTAAAAATCCGGAGGCCAGGGACGCAACTCCACGTCCCTGGGGGCATGCCTGAGAGAGCTAGTCATGGAGCAGGATCGAAAGGCAAGACTGCTGTCCAGTGAACAGCTCTCTTGCTATTTATCAATAGTGGACAAGCATGATTGGTTATGTGACAATGGCACAAATGAAATAAGATCAAAAAGATCAATGATATTAAAAGCTGGGTCTTTGAAAAAAATAAATGAAAGACAAACCTGTTATGTCAACTCAGAAAAAGGAGGAAACTCAAATAGGATAAAGAATGATAGATGCTACAACAGACAGAAATTCAGAGGATCAGAAATTACGAACATTTATGTGAAACACTTTCAACAGTCTAGATGATAGACAGATTCCTAGAAGAACACAATCATCCATGACTGAATAAAGGAAGAAAGAAAAATCTAAACCAATTCGAATCAAGGAAATTGAAATAGTAGCCAAAATTCTACCACAGGAAAAAAAAAAAAAACCAGGACCAAATGGCTTCACAACAGTTTTAAATCTTTTTCAAAATGAATCTTTATTCTGTATAAGCTATTTCCAAAAATTGAGAAAAGGGGCCCTCCCTGGTGGCACAATGAGTTCAAGTGCAATACTATGAAGCTAACACCAGGCTGGCTCAGCACCAGCACCAGTTCGATCCACGCCAGGGAGGTGACTAACATGGCATTGCAGACCTCTCCTGTCAGGCCAGCTGCTCCCCCAAGCAGTGTTATTTCAGTAGACTCCCCGTTATGCTCCCCACGGTCTCTGGTTAGTCGTCACACCACCCCCATACCTCTGGACTGTACCCCAGGTCTGGTATGCATAAATAAATCTTTAAAATAAAAAAAGAATTGAGAAAAGCAAGGAATACATACTTCTAAGCACATTTTTATGAGGTCAACATTATACTAAGAGTACACACAAGAAAATTCTCTTCAATGATATTGGGAAAATTGGGCTACCGTGTGCAAAATAAAACAAGAATGCCATCTCAACCATACACGAAAATCAATTCAAAATGGATAAAATGCTTGAATGTAAGATCTGAACCCAAAAATATATAGTAAAGCACTCTAAGACATAAGCTTCAGAAACACTGCTGACTCATTCATCTCCAACAGCAAGGGGGGAAAGGTAGAATATAACCAACTAGGACTACATCAAGCTAAGAAATTTCTGTACAGAAAAATAACCAAAATGAAGAAAAACTATATGGGAAAAAATATTTGTACACTATACATATGACAAGGGACTGATATTTAAGATCTATGAAGTGTTCATACCATTCAATAAAAACAAAACACAATAAAAAATGGACATAAGAGTTAATAGGCGCTTCTGAGATATGCAGGTAACCAACAGACATAAGAAAATGTTCATCACTATCATCTGGGAAATGCAAATCAAAGTAATGAGGTTCTACCTCACATTGCTGAAAATGACCCATATCTAAAGGCACATCTCAACACAGCTGGTGCGAATGTAGACTGGTCCAGCCCCTATTGAAAGGATGGGGGAGATTCCTCTAAAGACTACAGATTGACCTGCCATTCACAACCCAGCAGTTCCATTCCCAGGTATCTACACAAAAACACTAATTGAAAAGGAAACCTACAATTTATAACTGCACTATTTAAATAGCTAAGACATGGAAGATGACTGGACCAAGAAAATGTGGTAAATCTACACAGTGGAATACTATTATTAAGTGATTAGAAAAGACAAACTTATGTCATTTGTGGCAACATGGATGGAACTGGAAAGGATTATGCTAAACAAAATAAACCAGGAGAAAAACAAATACCAGATGATGCCTTCATGTGCAAGAAACCAAACAATAACAAGACTTAAAATAAACCTTGAAAGTTGAAAATAGATCTGAGGCCTCCAGCCAGAAGACAGAGGGGAAGGGGTAAAACAGGTGAAGGAGAGGGCATAATGGACTGCTGGGGGCTATGTGTGCTTTGGTGTTGGGATATGGTGACAACCCCCAGGGGAAAGAACTATATTGTCAAATTTAAATGGTTAGAAAATAAATATACTTCATTAAAATAACTAAAATTGACAGAGAGATACACGGCATTTCAGTGAAACACACCCTTTAAGAATTCATCTCCAGGGCCCTCCCTGGTGGCCAGCGGGTTAAAGCATAGCAGTGAGAAGCCACTGCAGCATGAGTTTGATTCCCGCCCGCCCCAGAGGTGACCACATGGTGTGGCAGACCTCTCCTGCTCCGCCTGCTGTTCCCCTCAGCAGTGTACTTCATCGATCTGCCTGTTCTGCTCCCCACTTTGTCTCTGGTGAATCCTCTTACCGCCCCTGAACCCCTGGCCTGTACCCCACTTTTGTATGAATAAATAAACTAGTCTTTAAAAATTTTTTAAAAGAAAAGAATTCATCTCTTCTAAACTGCCCTTCCAAGAAATATTAAATGTCATGTTATTAAAGGAAATGAAACTTCACTGAGAAACAAGAATTCCTATGTCTCCCTGGTGGCATAGGGTTTAAGTCTCAGCACTACCAAGTTATCACCCCTGATCCTGATGAACCTGAGTTAGATTCCCCACATGTAATCTAACCCATATAATGCACAACAGACCTCTCTTTCACACTCCCACCTCCCTTAAGCAGTGTATTTCAGTCAATCCACCTTTTCTGCTCTCCACTCCCATCTCTGGTAAATCTCCTCACCCCCACAACTCTGACCTACACCTCAGTACTACAAAAGTGTAATAATCAAAATCATATTCTACTGTAATACAGACTGACACCCAGACTAATGGAATAAAATTGAGAAGGGGTGTGGGGATGAGAGAATTCACCAGAGTCAGAGTGGGAAACAGAACAGGTGGATTGACTGAAATACACTGCTGAGGATTATAGCAGGAGAGACAGGAAAGCTCAGCTGCATTGAACTCATGCTTCAGTGGCTGTATTATGGGGCACCCCAATGTGAACTGGGCTGCCTGTCTGTGGGGCCTCACCCTCACGCTTAAAATTCAGTTATACTGCAGGCATACACAAAAGGGTCAAAATGGGTTTATTTACAAAAGGGGAAAAGAAAAGGGAACAACAACTGGAATATCTTACCGGCTGGGCTGACTTCCATCTCTGGTAACAAACTAACTAAAAGCCCCGAGTCACAAGGTCCGGAGAGCCGTTTCCCAAGCAAGTGAGCAAGAGATGAAATGGCGCCCTATTTATACCCCAATCTCCCAGAATTCCTGCTAGCTCCACCCTTGGGTCCTCGCAGTTCTCTCCCTGGCACTGCTGGGAGTTGTAGTTCCCAGTCACTGGAGTAGGGGGGAGAGTCCAGAAAGCCGGAGAAGGGGATGGAGTCCACAAGACTCTGCAGAGTTCCTTTAGGACATCCTTCCCCTTAACAGCTGCAGATAGTTTCACAGTGCTGGGCTTTAACCTGAGATTCTAATCCCAGTTTGACTTTTCACTGCTGATGGAGGAAGGAATGCAGGGGAGGCATCACAAGACTGAGTCACACAAAGGGATGGGTAGAAGGGGCTGGTGCAGCAATTGACATAGCAATAAAATCAGGGCACCAAAGCCAGGATGCCTGGCACCCAGGTGAAGACAAGGACATGGATATGAAGCTCACTAGGGAATCTCCATCCTCTCAGATTCTATTCAAAGTCAACAAACCTGGGTTCACAAGGAGTGAGCCCCTTCCAAAGAGAAGCCATCTATATTTGGACAGTCTCTCCACCAGCACGGGCAGCTTCTCCTCTGCCCACCTATGCATATGCAGGTGCTTCTCTACACCCACTCTCCCTCTGCAAGGCAGCAGCCTCCAGCCTGCCCGTGACCTGGATCATGCTGTGACCCCTCTGTACTAACCTCCCTCAGGAGAGGCCTCTACCTTCCTCAGGAGAGGCCTTTTCCTAAGACTGCCTGCCTGCAACCATGGCCTGCAGGCCTCTTCCCTGCAAACTTGTCCCTTTAGGGGCAACTCTTCCTGCCCACTTGCACCTAACCAAGTGTCTTCCCCTCTCCCATCTCTTTCTAATAAACTTCTTCTTAAGTATAACTGAGTCTCTGTCTCATGAAGAATCTCGCTTGTGCTCCGGAAGAAAGGGGAGCTCTGGTGAAATCTTTCCCAGAGAGGACCCAATAATCCCGAACTCCAAAGACGACATCACTGCTGTTATTGTGACTTTGAGCACTTCACTTCCTTCTCTTCTCATTTATAAAATAAAAAACTTTAAACTTGTCTGATCCTTTTAATCTAAGATAACAAAGACACAGCTAAATCTTCAGTATGCAAATGGTCTGCCAGAATTTGACTTGGATCAGTGGGTATATTGTACCAGCACATTGTGACTAAACAGACGTGGGTTCCAGCCCCGGACCTGCCACTGTGCAACTACATGGTGTGAGAGGATTCACCACAGACAGAGTCGGGAGCAGAACAGGAAGGAAGGTTGACTAAAATATGCTGCGGAGGGGAGTAGGGGGAAGACAGGAGAGGTCTGCTGGGCCATGCGGGTGACCTCCTGGTGGGGAATGCAATTCATGCTGCAGTGGCTGTGGACAGCTTCATAGTACTGTGATTTAACCTCTTGTGACACCAGGGAGGTCCCCCTATGTTATTCCTAACCCCCACCGCCAGCTCCTGACATTGTATGACTCAGGTTTCTGGACTTGTGCTACCTCCTTTCCATCTTTCCAACTCTTAACTTCCATCAGTTACCTTTTTATGGAAACACTATAAAATACTACAGAAACTCTATAAAATGTTGTCTCAGATATACTACTGCCATGGTTCCTTACGCTGGCAATACCTTTTGGAGTCCAATTCAAATATGAAGAATCTGAGCCTTAGCAGAGAATTATCTGAGAGATAAGTGGCATTTATGGCACAAATGTCTATCATGGTCCTGACGGAGGAAATAATACAGGGAAGGTGTCACAAGACTGAGTCACACAAAGGGATGGGTAGAGGGGCCTAGTGCAGCAATTGACACAGCCATAATATCAAGGTCCTCAGGCATCAAAACCCGTTTGACTGATGCCCAGGTGCCCGGATGTTGGGAAGCCAGCACAAGGTCCCAGCAGGTAACAGACTGTTGGGGGCTTTAACTGAAGCTCAGACCCAAAAGGTGAAAGATAAGGACTTGGAGATGAAGCTCAGCAGGTAATCTCCAGTCCTCTACATAGATATTCAAATCAGCAACTAACTATGGCAAGGGTGGGCCCCTCCCTACCTGAAGAAGAGGATAAAACCAAATGCTACCCCCATAAAGGGGCAGCTCTTCCTGCCTGCTTGTCCCTATGCAAGTGTCTTTTTCTCTCCTGTCTCTTTCAAATAAACATTCTCTTTAAATATAACTGAGTCTCTGTTCTGTGGAAAGTCTCGCCGCGTGCTGTCAAAAGGGGAGCTCTGGTGAAACCTTTTCTAGAGTGAACCCAAGGACCCCGAACTCCAAAGGATAATATCAGTCCAGGTTAAACTGTGTTCTTAGACTGAGTCAAGGCTATTATAGATCCTATTATACTGAAGCCGAATAATCTCAATGTTGTGAAAATATTCTACAGCACTAGTATTTATAGCTATCTCACCAATCATGTTAGACTTCATTTTATAGAAGATAACCAACACATGAATAAGGCATTGATGGAGGAAGGAATGCAGGGGAGGCATCACAAGATTGAGTCCCACAAAGGGGACAGATAGAAGCAGCCAGGGCAGCAAATGACACAGCCATAAAATCAAGGTCCTCAGTGCCAAAATCCTCGCCAACACCTGACGTCCGTGTTCGTGGGGAAGCCTGGATGTCTGCAAGAGGTCCCAGCAGGTAGTAGACTGCTGAGGGCTGTGCCTGAGCTCTGATCCAAAAGGTAAAAGATAAGGACAGGGAGACTAAGCTCAGCAGGACATCTCCAGTCGGCTCTATTTCTACATAGATATTCAAATCAGCAGCTAACTGCTAGCAAGGATGAGCCCGTCAGGGCAGTCTCTCCACCAGCACCGGGCAGCAGTCCTCTGCCCACCTGTGCCTATGCAGGTGCTTCCTTCCACCTACGCTCGCTCTCCCTCTGCAGGGCAGCAGCCTCCTGCCTGCCCTTGACCTTCCCAGGACTTCTCTGCACTGACCTCTCCCAGCGGAGGCCGCTCTCTCCTCAGGCTGTCTGCCTGCAACCATGCAGGTCTCTCACTCTGCCAACCTGTCCCTTCCTGGGCAGCTCTTCCTCCCTGTTTGTGCCTATGCAAGTGTCTTTTCCTCTCCTGTATCTTTCTAATAAACTTTCTCTTTAAACATAAGTCTTTGTCTCATGGAGAATTTCGCCGCGTGCCGCTAAAAGGGGAGCTCTGGTGAAACCTTTTCCAGAGTGAACCCAAAGACTCCGAATTCCAAAAGATGACAATAGGCATCACTTTATGTGATAGCCAATGTGAAGAAGTTTCACATGAGAACAATAAAGTTTTTCATTCCTCCTGCAAAAAGGAAAATGTCTGCTTTGATTTCTATCTCAGTACTTTATAAAGGATTTACTGAAATGTCTGTAGAAGCAAGTGACATAACAGATTAAAATAATTTAGCACTATGAAAAGCTATAATTAATGATTTACTATAGTAACTTTAGAAGGCAAAATGTGTACCCTGTGACCCTCAAAACTACATGCTCTAAATGATTTCTGCCACCCATTCACATCGAGTCAAATATACTCTTAGTGTGAGAACTTCAATAAAATATACTTTAGGCCCTCCCTGGCGGTGCAGCGGGTTAGGATGCAGCACCGCAAGCTAGCAGCAGTGCTTCAGTGTGAGTTCGATCCCTGGCCCCAGAGGTGACCACATGGAGCACCAGAACTCTCCTGTCTGATCCTGCTCCCCTCAGCAGTGTACTTCCAATCGCCTGTTCTGCTCCCCACTCTGTCTCTGGTGAATCCTAGCACCACCCCTGCACCTCTGGCCTGTACCCTAGTTCTGTGTGCATAAATACATAAATATTTTTTTTAAAAATTACCCCAGGAAACACCCAAGGTTAAGTCATACATCTCCTAGCTGAGAATGTCTAAAAACACTATCTATACCAATTTTACATCCTCTAGAGGCCAAGACAACTAGGCATAAAGCGGGAGACAATAGATACGTAACATATTGGTAGAGAGTTAGTTCTTTTAGTATCACTTATCCCATGGTTAGTTTCTCTGATACAGTTACAGGGCAGAGGAAGGGCACCCCAGCCCCCCAAACCTGCCTGTTCTAAATAGGTTCTACCATCTGCCACATCAAGACAAAGTATATACACATTTAATGGAAATAAACTTTTATACCTAGTGTGCAACACAGAAAAGGGAAAGAATATAGTTTCTAAATCAAACACTGAACTTATCCATCCTCTTGTGTGTAGAAGTCCACCCAAATGGGATTGGTCTGAAGCAAGTCCCAAAGGTCAATCATAACTAGCGAGCACTTCCTGGAGACCACCCTACCACAATCCAATTACAGCTTTACCCATACGATCCTCTCCCCCAAATGACAAAAGTTGAAGTTGAAAAAAATCAACTTCAAGGTCAAGGTCTTCCTGTGTAAGGCCTTTCCATGTAAAAAATGTGGAGTAATGCTGGCAGAAATCATCGCATACCTAAGTCTTTATATCATACATACCTAAGACTTTGGAAACAGGAAAGAAAAAAGGTTTGTTAGAGCAATGACAAAGCAGGCTCATAGCTTTCTTTATCACTTTAGGGTTATCAGTGGTCAAAATCTTCCCATTAAAAGTCAATCGTGGGATATCTTTTGCAGATGCTTATAGCAAAGTGAAATTAACTTTCAAGCAAAAGGAGTCATCTCTTAATTTATATAAGCTCCTAAAATGCAATCCTGGTGTTTCTTATAATAAAAGCTGAAAGAGCAAAATGAAAATATCAAGTTAACTTTCAATTAAAAGGAGTCATCTCCTTCCTTCTGTTAGCCACCCTGGTACAGAAAACAAAAGAGAAGAATCAAAATCAAAGTACAAATTGCATTTCCTTTACCAAGGAAGGACAATACAAGTATCAAAATGTGGAACAATTATCCCATGCAAAAATACTGATGGAGGATGGAATGCAGGGAAGGCATCACAAGACTGAGTCACACAAAGGAATAGGTAGAAGGTGCTAGTGCAGAAACTGACAGGGCCAAAAAATCAAAGTCCTCAAGAATCAAAGCCCGATGATGCCTGGTGCCCAGGTGAAGACAAGGACATGGAGATGGAGATGAAGCTCACTGGGGAATCTCAGGTCCTCTCAGATTCTATTCAAAGTCAACAAACCTAGGCTCACAAGGAGTGAGCCCCTCCCATAGAGAAGCTGCTTATATCAGGGCAGTCTCTCCACCAGCCAGAGTAGCCGCTCCTCAGCCCACCTGTGCCTATTCAGGTGCTTCTTTCCACCCACTCTCCCTCCGCAGGGCCACAGCCTCCTGCCTGCCCATGACCATGCAGGGACTTCTCTGCACTGACCAGCCTCAGTGGAGGCTGCTCTCCTAAGACCGCCTGCCTGCAATCATGCAGGCTTTTCTCTCCGCCAACCTGTCCCTTTGGGGCAGCTCTTCCTGCCCACTTGTACCGATGCCAGTGTCTTTTCCTCTCCTGTCTCTTTCTAATAAACTTCCTCTTTAAATATAACTGAATCTTTGTCTCATGAAGAATCTCGCCGTGTGCCGGTGAAAGGGAAGCTCTGGTGAAACCTTTCCCAATGTGAACCCAAGGACCCCGAACTCAAAAAAAACGACATCAATACCAAAGTGGGATTCCATCAACTTGTAGGTCTAGACTGCATTTTGGGGGACCCCAGAAGGCTCTCACCATCAAATAGTGTTTTCCAAAACAGACCTTCCTCAGGATGCAGGGCCTCAGAGCCTTGTCTTACACCAACAATCAAACAAATCCCAGAATTCAAATGGCAAATATGCCCAAAACAAATGATGTAGACAAAATCTCTAAGTAGTAAACCCCTCTAAACTTAATCCAGATAAAAATGCTCCATTTTTTCTGAATCAGAAAACACAAGTACCTCCAAGAATCCATTAAAGTTGCCAGCAATTTTACCTTTACTGCACTAGGCTTCTCCCACCTTAGCACCCAGGAAAAATTTGCTAATTCAAACCTCCACCGCACCATTGTTGGCTTGCAAAACCTCCTCAGAGATTAGCAGCATCTTTGGAATTGCTAGTTAGATCTGTTAGCCAGCAGAGTTCACAGACAAAATTCCAAAAACACAGAACTAAATTTAGTACAACAAAGGATGACACCTAAATAACAAAAACTTCCGAGTTCCAGAGTAGCCAGCCAAGTGGCCTAAGATGCCATCTTGCAAAATAAGCCTTAGAAGAACCAGAAGCCTTATTTGATCCGGCCTTGTGATTTTATTACAGGGCAGGGAGAGATGGGCACCACTGAACCCCTAAACCTGCCTACTCTAAATAGGTTCTGCCATCTGCCGCATCAAGACAAAACATATAAGATATTTAATGGAAAGGAACTTTAATACAATTAGTGTACAATACAGAGAAGACAAAGAATATAGTTTCTAAACCAAACACCCAAAGTTACCCGTCCCCTGGTGGGTAAAAGTCCACCCAAAAGGGATTGGCCCAAAGCAAGGCCTGAAAGCCCATCACAAGTCTAAAGCACCTTTGGCCGTGACCCATAGAAAAGGGTCAGAAATGGCCAGACAAGTCTGGGAGGAAAAGAGCAAAATGAAAATCAAGTTAAGCGCTGCCATAGTGAGCCTCCCCACGGGTCTCTCACCCACATCTGTTTCGCCCAGTCCAGGGCCAAGAAACAAGAGCCGCTTCTTCACCTGTCTCTCTGTTCCATGTGCCTCCTTCAGGTCTCCCTCTGGCTCTTCATCCTGCTTCCTTCTTCTTCAGTCTCCTCCCCAGATTCCTCTATTCTCTGCTCAGCTCCACCCTCCTTTGGATTGGGCAGGGAACCTGGAACCTCCCCTTTTCCTGGGTCCGCCCTGTTACAATGTCCCCTTTTGATTTTTATACCACTATAATCTATGGTGGCACAAATTTTAGTGTGCAGTCTTAGGAGACAGTCTTAAGGCTTCCAGTTTCTGTAAAAGAAGCAGCAATCGGTTACCAGCATTGTCTATGAATGCCCAGTATGATGGTCATTACTGGAAAACAGTCCATCAGTACATGTGAAAAGAAAAATTCTGTAGGAATTAGTCAAAAAAAAAATCTGCAGGCATTAATCAAAACAAAATAGCAAATATATCAAAATCGCAGGAACAAACAAAATATTTAAAAATACAGTTTAACTTTTCTAAAACCAAGTTCTCTCAACCTTGCCACCCTGGTTCACTACCACACAGAATAATTTCCACAAAATCAAAACTCTGAGCTAATGAGTAGAGAGAAATTACAAACATATACAAAAACTTTCCACCATATCAAAGCTAGTTTTTCAAATTCAGTGGTCAGAAGCATATCCACCTATCTGAAACACAATTAAAAAAAAAAAAAAACAAAACTGGTGGTGTGACAGGTTGAAGTGCAGCACTATTAAGTTATCCACATCCACTGCAGCAGGAGTTCAATCCGCAGCCAGAGAGCTGATCCACATGGCATGGCTGACCTCTCTTGTTTGAACAGCTGCTCCTCTCTGCAGTGTATTTCAGTAGATTTTCCTATTCTGCTTCCCCATTCTGTCTCCTCTCACTCACCCTGCACCTCTGACTTGCACCCTAGTTCTTGTATGCATACGTAAATCAAATAAATGCTAAAAAAAGAAATATAAAAATATAAATTTACTATCATACCGTTTTGGATGTCGAAATCTAAAATATATCTACAATGATGCATTACTTACAAGAGTCCAGGGAAGAACTTATTTTCCTTCACTGGGTTGTTGAAGCTGCTTTTTTATTTTTCTTTGTCTTTCTGCAGCTATGTGGTTGGTTTTAGCCAAACTTTTTATTTAGTATTCTGTGTTTTCTTAAAACTCAAGTAAATGGCCTTAGTGGAGGGGGTAGGAAGGAGAGTTTCCTGTAGATTCCCAAGAAATATCAGAAAAGCAAATACAGCATATCTGTCATTACCCATAGTTTCTCATGGGGAGGATTACTGGACATAGAACACCTTCCTTACATAAGCATTTGATCCCAGGTTTTTCATACTGAGAACACTGAGATTTAAGTGAAGACAGTCTGAAATCCTAAACATACTCCCAACCACCCTCTAGCAGCTAGCTTGTTTGTGCAAGGAAAGATTCATGTCTACATTTTAGATGGCTAGATGTTTATGGAAAATTTAAGACTTTCTTGCCTTATTTATTTGGAAAAAACAGAAAGTGGTCTTTAGGAACACCTTCACTTGGAAAATTACAACACTAATACACAAGTCAAATCCTATAGTTAAACATTTGGTTGTCGAAACAATCTCGTAAATCAAGTAAGATTAATCATGTTTTACCTTTTTCCTCACAAGAATATAACAATTATGGAGAGCAACTTATCAGGAAATTTAAAACAAAAGGTAATACCTCTCTCTTTTCCTTTTAGTAGTCTTTAGTAGTTGTAACAGAATAAGTTCTAATTTGCTGCTTTGAACAGGGATATTGATCTAAAGTTTTGTTTGTTTTTGATATCTGCTACTGCCCCCTGTCGGGAACCGGCCCTGATTACGGATTATTGGGGGGCAAAACAGGCAGGGTCCAAAGGTGGGAGTGGCGTTGGCAAGCGGAGATTCCTGAAGCAAAAAAGGGGAGCGAGGAATACACAGGAGTTGGAGTTGGGTGCAAGTCTTTCTGCCCATCTTTTTGCAGGTCTTTCTTTATATTGTTTAGCAAGATTTAGTTACAATAATGCATCAGGTAAGTTAATAAGAAGTGAGCATACAAGTTCTAAAGGAAGAGGGGGAACAATGCATCCTCTTCCTGCTACTTTATGGCATACTAGACTATACATCTTTGTGATAGCTTTCATGTATACGGATGTTTAACTATAACTTCAAAGGATCAGGGTCTGGGAAAGGATGAGCTGTTAGCAGGGGATTTAGGAGTCCTAGGGAAGGAATAAATTGTGTTAGCAGAGTCGTCAGTGATAGTCTAAAGAGAAGCTAATGGCTAACTTAAGATTAGCAGAGAGTAGCTAGTGTTTGTTTTAGGAAAAGGTTAATTAAGACTAGCAGAGAGTAGTTAGTGATTGTTTTAGGAAAAGAGTAAATTAAGAGGAAGTCACATAGTTGATGCATTAAGCAAAACCTGTGTTGATAATGTTAGGAAATTGTCCATGTGTCCTTATGCCCTGGGAGTTATCTAAGATTCACTTTTTGTTTCAAAAGACCAAGGAAGCTTTCCAGGAGTCTTGATGCTCCGGGATCTTATCTCTCCAAGAGGTTGCCTTTTGTCTTCAGTCAAAGGAATTTCCTGCCCAGGAGCAGCTCAGCTAGTACTTTGCCCAGGCCAGGTAGCCAATTCAGAGCTAAGGCAATCCAGTTACAAACTGATGTTGCTACAATATTTTTGATATTATGATTATACAAAAAAGGAAGGTCATAACATAAGTCAGCAATGGAAGTTCCGATTTTTCAGAGCGTTCCCTATCTGCCCGGAATTTGTCAGTCAACAGAAGTTGCATAGCTTGTGTCACTCCCCCCACCCCCTCACCTCCCACCCTCACACCCACCCCCGTCTATCAGATTCTACCTACCACTGCTTGGTGAGCCATTGCTTAAATTGCTGTAACAATCACATGGAGGATTCTTGGCTGCCAACCAATTCACTACTGTTACATGGTAGGGTGAGGGGCACCATGTCCCCCCTAAACTGTCCACTCGAAATGGATCCTGCCATCTGCTACATCAAGACAAAACATACTCTAGTGCATAAGACCTTCAATGGAAAGGAACTTTAATACATTAGCTTGTGATAGAGATAAGGGAAAGAATATAGTTTATGTATCAGACACCTGTCTGGCCACTTCTTAAGAGCTGCCCACTACTTCTACTCTTCTGACACTGCCTCCTGCTCCTTTTGCATCTGGCATTGTATGGCCCAGTGTCCAGTGCTGTCCATCCCGACAACTTTTAGACTGTTGCTGGGGGCTGCTATGGGGTCACCTCAGCAGCCCCAACTGTGATTACCTCCAACTGATGCTGTGAGCTGGATTCTTGTCCATTGCTTACTGTCCTGCCCACAGCTCCAGTCTCATCCAGGGGACAGTTCCATCTCTTATGAGCAGCCGTTGTTTTGGTCTACTAGACAGTGCAGACACTATTCAGGATAGGACAACTGGCCCTTTGTGACCTAGAAATTCTTTTTCCCCAATCTCCTCTTTTTTAATAAACCTCATTTTTGTTTCACTCTTTGCTAAGTCTTGTCATTGTGAATACATGAGTGGGAACTCAAGTAGTGGCCTGTTGACACCCCAACTTCTTTTACCAGGAGTCACTGAAAAAAACAAACTGATGACAGGATTTATAAACAGTTCCATGGGAGTCAGGAACCAAAGATTGTGGAGTAAAGCCAAATTGAGAACTTAAGGGGGGGCACACATAATTTGAACATAGCACGCTAACAAAGTAACACAGATACACTTTATCCAGTAATGTCAGTGCTATCCCTAAGTATTGTTGTTGAGCTCTAAACATGGGTGGTGACTCTTTAAGAATACTAAATATATTGCTTGCCCCTTATGTGAAGTATAGACAGAACTCAAAAGTTATGCAATTCAACCAGCAATTATTCAAGATTAATTTGTTCCTATGTTCCAGAACTGTATTAGGTTATAAGAGATAAATAAAATGTAAAATTTTAAGATCACACAAATAAAAACTTTGCTGAGGATGAGACATAATACCAACTGATTGTACATATCTGATATAAACTTCAAATTACATCTATTCCGAAACTTTTGCATGAAGCACTACAATTTTACTTGTCTAAAATATTTTTCCTCTTCTCTACAGTCTAAAAAACTACTGTTCTTTTGAGAAAGTTGCTTTCTCCATTAATTTTTAACCAAATATACTAGTCATTGTGGTTGATTTCAAATACATAAACCCAGAAAATAAAATTAATTATTGAACATTCTCAGTTTAATCCTTTCTGTTTAAAAGATTAGAGCTACCAAAAATTTTTCACTGAGAGCATGCTTCATAAAAATTCAGATAGAACATTATGTCCTGACTTGTTGGTTATAAGATTTTCAGAAAAAGAGTAGTAAGAGTTAATAAATAAATCATGACATTATTTCAGTATATCAGGAATCTAATTTAAAAAAAGGAATGTGGTGTCGGAATTTTAATAAAAGCCTACTAATCAGATCATGTTTTATAATACTGTTATAAAACAATTGAGACAGCCATAAAATGGGGTCTTCTTTTTGATTAGCCGCTTCTGATCTGGTCATAAGACAGATATCTCTTTTAGGGACTGTATGAATTTTATTATAAATGGAACATTGATATCATAGGCTAGACAGGGCATAATTAATATTTTGAAGTCAAAATACCCATTTTCAATTAGATACCTGATACATTGAAACAATTTGGTCTATAAGCCATTCATTAAAAGATTTATATCACAGTCAGGAAAATAATGAATAAGAGTGAACTGATACATACAAAAACATGGATTAATTTCATGGTCATCATTAAGAGTAAAAGAAGCCAAACACTATATCCTATATGATCCCAAATACATAAAATTAATTCTGAGAAAAATGAATCAAGGTTGGCTGCTCTTAGATTAATGGTTATCTAGTATTATTGACTAGGAGAAAGCATAAGGAAGCCTTTGGAGTGCGGGAATCTGGCTTGTCCTCCTCTGAGTGGTTACCTTTGTACACACATATGTAATATCTTTGTCTGTACGTTAAACCTTTAAAAAAATGCTCTTCACTAAATGTATTTATCTCTTCATCCCACCCATACATTTGGCAGCCACATATCTTGTTGCTGTCTCCATAGTTTTACTTGTTCCAGAATTTCCTGTATTTGTAGTACCAGTATGTAATATTTTCAGATTTTCACTTCTTTCTTTAAGGACTTTAATTTATGTTTATTTTTGCATAAAAGAATAGTGGTGCAGGCCAGAGGTGTGTTGGTGGCAGTGGGGGTTGCAAGGATTCACCAGAGACAGAGTGGGGAAGCAGAACAGGCAGCTCTACTGAAACGCACTGCTGAGGGGAGCAGCGGGCGAGACAGGAGAGGTCTGCTGCACCATATGTGGTTAGCTACCTGGCCAGGTATCCGACTCAGGTTGTCATGGTGATAGCACTGTGACTTGATCCCTAGATGATCAGGGAAGCCCAGATTTTCACTTTTGATTTAATAATATGCATCCAACTTTCCTCTTTGTCTTTTATTTCATTTAGTGATGGATATTCCAACACAACTGATGTATCAGTTGTTTTATCGTATACTCATTAAAAGATATCTTAGTTGTATCACTTATAATCAGGAAATGCAAATTAAAACCTTAATGAAGTTAAACCAGTGAGAATGGCACATATTTAAAAAGCTAGTAACAACAAAACTTGGCAAGATTGTAGAGAAAAAGGAACTCTCTTAAACTGCTGGTGGGAATGTAAACTGGTCTAGCTATTGGGAAAAGCTGTATGGAGGTGCCTCAAACTATTAAAAACTGAACTTTAAAGTGATCCAGCAATTCCACTTTTAGGTATCTACCTAAAGGACACAAAAACATTAATTCATAAAGGATACCTATGTTTATTGGAGCACAATTCACAATAGGCAAGCTATGGAAGCAATCCAAATGCCCAAAAGTAGATGACTGGATCAATAATATGTGGTATATTTACACAGTGGAATATTATTCAGCAATCAAAAAGATAAACTCATGCCATTTGCAGCAACATGGATGGAGCTGGAAAGGATTATGCTCAGTGAAATAAGCCAGAAAGAAAAAGAAAAATATCTAATGGTTTCACTTATAGAAGGACTGTAGAGGAACCAAATAAGGGATCGGGAGGGGGAATAAATTATAATAGTGTAAAAAAATAATCAGGCAACTACAGCTCAGAGATATTCTGTAGGAGAGGAGGAGGGAGACGTATCAGGACTGGGGGAGAGGGAAGAACATAAGGGACTATGGTGATGGTGCAAGGGTGAATTGGTTTATTTATTCATACAAGAACTGAGGTGTAGGCCAGAGGTGCAGGGGATGAGAGGACTCACCAGTGACAGAGTGGGGAGCAGAACAGGCAGATCTGCTGAAATACACTGCTGAGGGGAGAAGTTGGTGGGACAGAGAAGTCTGCCACACCATGTAGGACACCTCTCTGACCGGGGAAAGAACTTGTACTCCAGTGACTGCAGATAGCTTCACAGTGCTGTGCTTTAACCTGTTGCACCACCAGGGAGTGCCCAGTGGTGGAAAATTTCATAGGGAAATCATATATTGTACAAAAATGGAGGAGGATGCAATAAATATATTTAAACAATTTCAAAATAAACAGTATTTTAGTTGTCTCCAAGTTTTGGCAATTAAAACTGATACTAAAAAAGGAGAAAAATTTGGCTAGTAGTAATGTATTAAAGGAGAAGGTATGTACACTAAAGAGTATTTATACAATAGAATATCACTCAACAATCAAATAGATGGTACATACATCAAAGAGTGTTGGTGTGTAGCAAGTGTAATCACTCTTTTGGGGATCATCTTAATAATAACTGTAATAGTTTGGCTCAGGATTAACCCCACATATTTTCTTAAAAAGCTATTCATCCAGGCCAACAGGCATATGAAAAAATGTTCAACATCACTCGTAATAAGGGAGATGCAAATTAAAACCACAATGAGATACCACCTCATCCCAGTGAGAATGGCACATCTTCAAACAACTAGCAACAACAAATGTTGGCGAGGATGT
>NW_004567120.1:3701664-3723462 GCF_000260355.1 Condylura cristata | reverse complement strand
AAAAAAAAATGTGCAAAATGATGTAAAAATAAACTTTTTAATAAAAAAAAAGCTATTCATCCATATTTATTTATGGCTATTCCAACACATTAGTTCTAAAACTTTTTGTGAGAATAAACCTAAACAATACCATACACAGATTAATGCAATTTTAACTCACACGGCATTTTGGCTAAGATATTTTTAGCTGTTGAAAAAAAAACCATTAAGTTTGTGATTATCCTCTACTTTCAGATTCTTTAAGAAATTATATATGTAGTTAAATTATTTTAACCAATAAAAATTATGTGTATATCTTTGTATTAGACAACATATACCATCAGAGAAGGCAGAAGTCCAATGACCTTGAAAATTTCTGCTAGTCATGATTTTCTTGATAAACCACACTGTATCTTGAGGAGTTAGAAGTCCAGAGGCCTAAAGGAATAAAATCTATATGTTCTAAGATTTCTAAGAAAAAGAATTTGGGAAAAAAAGAGAAATTAAAAGATTTTTAAGAATCATATTAGCTAAGGAAAAAATTGAACTAGTCAAACAAATAATAGTATTTCTTTTTATTCTGGTTCTTTAAAGAGTTGTTAAGCCCTGGCCACAGGAAAAATATATGCCAAGAGGTGTCAGAAAGAATGGAATGATTATGCATCTGTTTTTGTTTGTATGTGCATTTAAGTCATAGTTCAACATAATTGTTTTTAGATTGTGATAGTCAGGCCCCATTTCTTAATTAGGCATGACAGTTGAAAGTTAATCATACTTTACTGGAGTATGTCATACCTTATTCTATGGGTAAAGTATCCTGCACTTGTATGTTGACTTCTTATCCAACTCTACCCTTCTGCATATTTCCAAATGTATCAAGTTCTCTTTGAAGTCAAGAGAGAACATTCAGGGAGCAAGATGAAAATCTGGCTGCCAGTTTGTCCACTTATGTAAACAAATACCTTCTGTTTTATTGGGTCCTTGCGAACTCTTGCAAAGCATTTAAAGATTAAAAAAAAGGCAAATAAGTAGCATGATTTCAGTTTGATCTTGAATTGTAAACAACTTCAGAGGTGGAGTTAGGGAATCTTTTCTGTCATTGGAAAACTGAAACCTGAAAGACTCAGAGTTAGCAGAGTACCACAATTCATCTACTCACTGACTCACTCTATGCAGATATCACGGAATTAAACATTCCTATATACTCCTCATAAATTAGCAATTACTGACACTTATGGTAGAAGTCAAAGTAATTAATGTCACGATCAGTTTTGTTGATGTAAAGAAGCCCTATCTTGAAACAGGATATTTAAAATAGCATTTTTAAAAGATTTTTTATTTTATTTATTTATGCATACAAGAGCTGGGTTGTAGGCCAGAGTTAAGGTGGGGGTGTGAGAGGATTCACCAGAGACAGAATAGAGAGCAGAACAGGCAAATCTATTGAACTAACCTGCAGAGGGAGCAGTAGGCATGACAGGAGAGGTCTAGTGTGCCATGTGGGTCACCTCCCTGGACAATGATTGAGCTCATGCTTCACTGACTGCTAACAGCTTCATAGTGCTGAGACAACCATTTGTGCCACCAGGGAGGCCCCTAAAATTGCATTTTATAAACAAACCAAGTAGACATACCTGGCAATAACATGAGGTGACTTTGTTGCTGGAAATTTTTTGTTCATGACATTCTAAATATTATTTTAATAGCCCACAAATTTCGGTACTTGAATTAATACTGCGCTTTTTTCAATATTAAATGTCATCACATTATTGCTGCCAGTCTTTCTATACATGAGTCTAATAAACGTCAAGTATTTGTCAGTCATAACAATGAACTATAGTGGCAACAAACTTAATCTGGTGTTAATTAAGCTTGTGGAAAACTAAATCAAGCATCAAAAACCACAGATTATTTTAGGCTTCCTCTAACATAAGCAAAAAGTTTTGAAAGTTCATAGCATGTTATTTTTGTTGACAATCTTTCACTTTTGAACCAATTGAGTTCATGTTTCTGATAAGCTCTGCCTTGATTATCCTTAGCTCTGTCTTCTCTTGGCCTTCAAGCAGAAGTTTTTTTTTTTTTTAATCCTTCTTATTTTTGTGTATTTAAGCTGGATTACAAGCATCAGTACATTGTAAAATGAACTGATATACAATATTTCAAAACCACTTAAGCGACCCTGAGATAGAAGGAACTGCTTTGTAAGTAAATACAAAACATTTCAGAAATCATACCAAGTGTTTATTTATAAGCCATTTGTAATTACTCAGCAAGAATGAATGAAAGCTCTGGAAAATGTAAAGTGACAGTCTTTTGCATTAAATTACTATTTACTCACAACAAGGAAAGAATAATACTGTTTTTTAAGTCTATTCTAATTGAAGATGTGATTATTTTCTACAAGCTCATTGACAAGGAAATGAAGACTGAAACTGCAGAAATTTTAGTATACATCTAATGAACAAGCAACTATGAAGAACATGCAAACAGATATGAGCAACAGACGTATTCTACTGCAAACTTCCTTACAGTTCTGTGCACCTAGATAATAACTAATCAAGCAATGAATCTTTTATATTTTCTTTGAGTGTTTTTTTTTATGATTCCAGAATATATTTCTTCCTATTTTCATCAGAGCATAATACCTCCATACTTTAATGTATTTCTTTCTCTTTCTTCCCTCCTCTCTCACTCCTCAACTTCTTTACTTCCTTCCTCCCTCTTGATTGTAATTGGTTTGCTCAAGTCCTTTACTCCTTCCTCTTTATTTATTCTTTTCATTATATTCATTCCTTGGGTAATTATAATATCAATACTCAAACATTAGTTGCCTTTGTAGATGCACACAATCAGCCAGAAGAGGAAATTTTAAGAAAATAATCCCATTTACAAATGTGCCCTAAAAATTAAAATCTGATAATAAACTTAAAAAGGGGGCAAAGTTCACACAAGGAAATTTATAACAGATTGTTAGAAGATAATCCCCATTGATGAAGCTGAAAAGTCAATATTAACAAAATGGCCATCTAACTCAAAGCAATTTACAGATTCAATGAAATTCCAATAAAAATCTCAATGACACTCTTCAGAGAAATGGAGCAAAACACACAAAAACATGAATTTGAAAGGAAATCTGAACACCTATGTTTATTGTAGCACTTTTTACAATATTCAAGATAAAGTAACAACTGAAATGCCCCACAACAGTTGAATGGAGCAAGAAGGTGTGGTATATATATACATAATGGAATATTACTTACCTATTAAAAAGAGACAAACTCATGTCATTTCCAAGAACAAGGATGGAGCTGGAATTTAGCTAAGCAAAATAAAGAGAAAGATACATATTGGATGGTTTCACTTATACATGAAATATAGAGGAACCAAGCAGAGTGCTAGACAAAGACCAACCTTGAAAACTGACCAACAATCTGAGGCATCTAGGAAGGGTGTGGGGTAAAGTTGGGGGAGGGAGGAAGAGCTCAAGGTACTATGATAATAGACTGTGGGTGCTTTGGTGGTGGTAGAATCACAGTGAACATACCTGAGGGAAGAAATGATGGGATAATGACTAAAAAATCAGAATTTTAAGTTAAATTAACAATATATTGCCCATCAAACATATATCCCAAACTTTATGTATTTAGAAAAGATTCATTTGTTTTTTATAGATTTATTTATTTATACATACAGGAACTTGGGCACTGGCCAGAGTTGTGGAGGGTGGTGGTGAGAGGATTTACCAGAGACAGAGTCAGGAACATAGCAGGTAGATCCACTGACATACACTGCTTAGGGGAATAGCTGGTGGGATAGGAGAGATCTGCTGCACCAGGTGGGTCAACTCTCTGGCCTGGAATTGAACTCCATGGTGCAGTGGCTGTGGGTAGCTTCATAGTGCTGTACTTTAACCTTTTGTGCCACCAAGGAGGCCCCTATAAAGATTTGTTTTAAGTATACAAGAGCTGGGGTGTAGACCAGAGGTGTGGGGTTAGGGTAGTGGTGAGAGGATTCACCAAGTACTGAGTAGGGAGAAGAACAGTTGGATTGATTGAAATTCATTGCTGAGGGGAGCAGTGGGAAAGATAGGAGAGGTCTGCTGCTACCCATGTGTTAGTGTCCTGGCCAGGGATCAAACTCTGCAGTGCCTACCAATACCTTGATCGCGCTGAGATTTAACCCCTTGTGCCAGCGGGGAGGCCTGAATATTTTTTTTTCTTTTAAGCCTCAGTTAACCTGGAAATTTAGTCACTAACAAATCCCTAACTCAGTCATACAACTTTATTGAAATTATACGGTATGCTGAAGAAGATCTCTAACATAATACCATTCACCTTTGTTATCAGTTGAAATATAATTAATTAATATATTTGGAAAATAAATAGTTATTGATCATGAAGAAATCATGGTACATGATTGGACATAACTACTGTTTCAGACAGGAAAGAGAGCAGAAGAAAAACTTCCACACTTATAGCAGTCAGTATAAGGCAATAGTCTAAACTGAGATAAATACAACGCATTGTATTAGGAAAGTGTGTATATGTGTGCAGGTCTGGAAAAATGGAAAGATAATTGAAATGAGTTCTTGCTTTATCTCTGCCAATAACAATTTTGAGCACTTAACCAGTCTGGTCCCCAGTTTTGTCATCTGAAGATAATGTTTATGTTAGGTGATAGCTAAGCTTACTTGCAGCTCTAAAATCCTGTAAGCAATTTATGTCTTTTAGTTTTTTCTGTTAGGACTGAATACCACATATTCTTATTTATTTTTCCACAGAAGAGCTGGGGTGTACACCAGAGGTATGGGGAGATGAGAGGATTCACCACAGATAGAGTGGGGAGCAGAATAAGCAGATCGACTGAAATCCACTGCTGAGGGGAGCAGCTGGCAAGACAGCAGGGGTCTGCCGCGCCATGTGGGTCACTTCCCTTCCCTGGGATCAGGGACCAAACTCTTGCTGCAGTGGCTGCTGAGAGCTTCATAATGCTGGGACTGAGCCCCTTGCTCCACCAGGGAGGCCCTGCACATATTCTTAAACATGAAGCACCAAGGAAAAAAATACCGCTCTTTCACTTTCTAATTTTGATGATATTCTCCCCTAATTTAATTTACTTATTCAGCTCAGTCCTTCAAAAAACTATGTTCCTTTCATGACAAATTAATATTGCATTTCATATATAACCTTGACATAATAAAATACCATCGCAAAAACTTCATGCTGTTGGACACCTAAAATCTAAGAATTTATTATAATCCCTTATTTTTACTAATGTCCATCTTGTTTTGATTTATGCTTGTTCAGGAGGTATCATGTCATATTTCAATGATCTCCACAAATTGACAACCAAGTCATTGCAAAGAAAAATCACAAGAGTGATTTCTAACAATAATAAGCTTCTATGTTTAGTCACTTTTTTCTGTAAAGAACATATTGTATTGATTTGTTATAGAATATAGTTAAAATATTTTGGGGTTTGCCTCTGTCGTTTGGAAGCAGTTAACTAGGAACACTTAACAGTTATGCAGTGGTTGCTCCATACCTGATATTCACCCATACCCACTATCAAGTACTATAAGCAGGATTTGAGAACATTTCACCCATTTTTTTTCATGTTTATTAAAGAAAAACATCTTCCAAATTTCCAAAGCATGCATTATTACTTAGCAGTAGGTATTTCAAAATGGCAATTTTTTGAGGTTATTATCAGTGAAATAAGGGCACCACTGTATTGCTGGGTTTTAAGAGGCTGGTGGCATGCAGACTGTGTGCCAGCTCCTGGGTCTCTGGTGGTGTCACAGGTTGGTGTGGGGGCACCCCAAAACCCCCAAATCTGCTTGCTCTAAATAAAATTTGCCATCTGTGCATAAAAACTTTAATGCAATTAGGGTGCCACAAAGAAAAAGCAAAGAACATAGTTTCTAGATCAAGCATCCAAAGTTACCCATAAATGTCCAGGTAAACAGGGTTGGCCAAAAACAGAGCCACTGTGAGTCCCAAAAACCCGCCACAAGTCTAAAGCACCTTCTCGTAGGGACCCAGAGAAAAGGTCCGAAACAGCCAAACAAGTCTAGAAGGAAAACAGCAAAATGAAAACCAAGCAAACACTGCCATAGTGAACCTCCCCATGGGTCTCTCACCCACATCTGTTTCGCCCAGTCTAGGGCCAAGAAACAAGAGCCGCTTCTTCACATGTCTCTGCTCCATGTGCCTCCCTCAGGTCTCCTCTGGCTCTCCATCCTTCCTCCTTTCTTCCCCTGTCTCCTCTTCCGGCTTCACTTCCCTACTCAGCTCTATTCTTCCTTGGGTGGGTCAGAGAAGATGGAACCTCCGCTTTCCCTGGGGACCACCGTTTTACAGTGGCATCAGCCTGGGCTGCACTGTGGCAACATTCTGGTCCAGCTTGGCATGCTCCAACGGTAGCACCGTGTTTTATTCACAGTTCCCCAGAGCAAGGCAGACCAGGGCCCTGGGGGCAAGCAAGTCTTACCCTGGTCTAGGGTAAGCATTGGGAGAGAGGCCCATGGGCGGGAGCCCCGGGTGGTGTGTTGAGCCAGCATGGTGCTTCTGAGTGGCAATCAGGACTCCAGTTGCAGGGACTCATGTCCCAGCTCTGCACCCCCACACTTGGCCCTGTTGACTTCAGCTGCAGCTACCCCAAGGACACCTCTGAGGAAGCCACCCTGTGTCAGGGTACTGCAGGCCTCACAGTGGCAGCCAGGGCCCTGGTGATGGGGAGTGGGGTATGTATGGAGGTACACAACCTTCAAGGTGCAGAAAACATTGTGAGTGAGCTGTGGGCATCCTACAGGCTGGGTGCTCTATGACGATAACAGATCGGGTATTCTGATCTGTAGTCCTCATCCCATTCCCTGGAACCGGTGGTTACATTGTGAAACACACTGACAGCACGAGGACTCTGCCAAAATTCACATCTCGAACCACAGTGGAAGGATCCTGAGGGTGTAACACATGTGAGCCAGCGATACCCCAACTCATCCATACCAACATCTGAACTCCTAACACCGCTCCCACTCTGCTGACTCAGCAAACTGGAATACATCTGAGCATATACAGAAGCCAGAAAAGACCAACATAAGAAAATCAAATCAAATCAAACCACAGCACCATCTTTAGATATTCTACTTGAACTCCTAAGTTATTGCTAAAGATAATAAAAACAATAAAGGATTTCAAGTAATAAAATGGAAATATGAGACCTCAAGAGCGTATGGCAGCACAAGTTGAGAACAACACTCTAGAAACTAAACTCAAAAGACTCAAATTATAGCTCCTTATCAGATAGCATTCAAAACTGCTATTGATGCTGAATGCCAGCCTCGATTTCCCTCAGCCAATAACAGGAAACAGAGTTTGAGGAGTAGTTTAATTTGTCTACAGACTGAGGTGGGCAGCAGACTCGTGTCTGAAAGACCACTATCCTGCTCTCCGGCAGAAAGAGGGTCATCTATACAGAGGAGTAAAACAAAAGAGAGATGGGCAAGGGTCAGCATGTCCTTTTGATGCAGGCATATGGGGATTTCGGAGGTCTCAGTTCGGCACCAGTTTGCTTTGTTACCTGATGTTTAACTTCCTTAGAATGTTTAACTTCTTCATTATCGTCTTAGGATCCTTAGACTGCAAGGAGACAAACTTCTTAAATGGAACAGACAGGAATGCTTATCTGATGGGGCAGGAAGAATGACCTGTCATGTTTTACTGCATCACTATAATAAAGAAACTCAAAGACAGAAGAACAATCAGAAAGATAATTCAATGTAATACAAGGCAACTCATAAAGACAAGTTTTAAAAAAAAATACATGAGAGGGCCCTCCCTGGTGGCGCAGCGGGTTAAAGCACAGCACTGAGAAGCTAAAGCCACTTCAGCATAAGTTCCATCTCTGTCTGCCTGGAGGTGACCACAGGGCACGACAGACCTCTCCTGATCCACCTGCTGCTCCCCTCAGCAGTGTACTTCGTTGACCTGCCTGCTCTGCTCCTCACTTTGTCTCTGGTGAAGCCTCTCATCGCCCCTGCACCTCTGGCCTGCACCCCAGTTCTGTATGCATAAATAAATAAATCTCTAAAGAAATAATTGAGAACTCAGAAACAAATTAATGAGCTCCGAAATAAAATCTATTCCCAAGAATAGAAACTGAAGCTTTAAATGGAAAGTAACAGAAATAGAGATGAAGATGGCGGCAAAGGAGGTCCCCTGCATTGCTCCCAGGAAGATATTCTGAGATAAACGGACTCCAGTGAGTCTCCTGATTTGGGGTGAAAATAACGTCCTCTCCTTAATGTTGGACATCAGTGCACTGCACCAAAAGGATTACTCAGGAAATCTAAGTCCATAGAACCCTGAATAATGTGAATGGGGCAGGAGTTGCAGTGTAAAACTCAGCTCTGTTCTCACATTGACTGTAAGATCTAGGGAGGTGGAAGCTGTGTGGAGATACATTTTTTTACTTTAGGAAGTGTCACGAGGGGTTATTGGTTCCAGTACAGGATTTTATTGTGCTGAACACAAAATCAATACTGGGGAAGGCCAACCCCGTTGTACCCCAAAGTACCTCAGTCCAACGTGACAATTATCTTAGCCGCAGAGGCCGCCAAAGCTTACTGCAGCTGTGCTAACAGCCAGGAGTCATCATTCTCAATAGGCTGCGGCCCTCAGCTGAAGCGGCATGCCTTGGCGCAGGGTTTCCTCCAAACCCAAACGCAAGCAGGTCCTCCACGTCCCAGGGAGTCCCAGCGGTCTGAGCGGGCCCTCTGCGGGGAGAGGGTGAGGGTGTGTCTAGAGAGCAGCGGGTCCACAGGCAGACTGGCTTGATGACAAGCCGGTGCCCAGGCCTGTGGGCGCTCTGATCTCCTTGCTGACACCTGGCTGTTCAAATCCTTTTTGGCAGTCCTTTGGGGGTGTCTGGTCTCTATAAGCTACAGCTGGCTGTGGCCTTATCAGCAGAGCAGCCTGCATACCACAGCTGCTACTTTATTTTTTTACATCAAGTTCCAGGTTGCTTTAAAACAAGTTCTTTACATCATATGCTCCAACTTACATCAAAACAAAAGGTTTACAACCTGTACTCCTAGCAGGGAGATACATTCTGAGGGTTTAGGTCCCTAGTGTAGAGAAAATGGCAGGCCAGGGAGCTGACCCACATGGCGCAGCAGGCCTCTCCCGTCTCCTCTGCTGCTCCCCCGTGTGTTTCAGTTCATCTACCTTCTCTGCTCCCCATTCTATATCTGGTGAACACTCTCACCCCCTACATTTCTGACCTGTACCCCAGTTCTTGTATGCACAAATAAATAAAACTTTTAAAAATAATAATTACATAAAATCAAACTTTATGTGAAAGTGCATTTTCTTGTTATAAGTACATCTATGTTACGGTAGCTTCTTGGCATAACTCCTGGTTTTAAATAAGCTTCATTAAATCCTTTGAAAAAAGAATTATTTACTTATGGATACAGAACTGGGGTACAGGCCAGAGAGCAAGGGCAATGAGAGGATTCACCAGAGCCAGAGTGGGGAGCAGAACAGGCAGATACACTGAAACACAATGCTGAGGGGAGCAGCAGGTGGGACAGTAGAGGTCTGCTGTACCATGTGGGTCAGCTCCCTGGCCAGGAACGGAACTTGCGCTGAAGCAGCTGCAGCTAGCTTCTCAATGCTGCGCTTTAACCCCTTGTGCCACCAGGGAGGGCCCAGCTTCATTATAATCCTAACTCATTGCTTACCTAGATACGTGATATTTCTTGGCATTACAAAGCAAACAAGCAGAACTTGCCACATATGAAAGCAATGTATTTAAGAGCGATTCTAGAATGTCACAGAATACTCAATGTTCAAATTCAAGTGATAAGCAAAAGGTTTGAAATAAAGAATTCCAATATCAAGTACACTCAGCAAAAATAAAAATAATTCACTGTCACTTAAAACTTCAGACGAAATATGCTTCATTTAATGAGAAACTCAGGATTTTCAGACATTTACTGTCTTGGGTCATTATATGTGTCACTTTACTTGATTGATATAGACTCTGGCAGGAAAATGTTACAAAAAGCAACCAGAAGGAAAATACCAAAGGAAGATTCAGGTAGTCCAGCTATATGTAATGTTTAAAATGGCTTTGAGAATCCATGAAAAAGTAGTTTGACTACACAAGTTCATTTCTTTCATAAGTCTTTCTCTGTAGGCTGATGAAGTATGAAGATTCAAAATTACATACAAAATGAGTAAGAATAAAAATTAAATTTAAAAACAGACTGGAGAGGGGCTTTCCTGGTGGCACAAGGGGCATCTGCAGCCACTGAAGCATGAGTTTTATCACCAGTCAGGGAGGAGACCTATCATGTCTCACCTGCTGCTCCCCTCAGCAGTGTATTTCAGTCATCACACCTGTTCTGCTCCTCAATCTGTCTCTGGTGAATTCTTTCACCCCCACATCCAGCCTACACTTCAGTCCTTGTATGCATAATAAATGAAAATAAATCTTTTTTAAAAAGCCCAAAGGTATAGTTATCAATGACACAATATAAGATATTCAGACACAAGAAAACATGACACAATTTTGAGGGAGATGATTAACTTATGTAAAAGAAGCCAAGAATATACTATCAGAAATGAAAATAACTTTAAAAATAGGTACACAAAATGGATGACCATGCACAAAAATTAACCAAAATGTGGATTAAATACATAAAATTCATAGAAGAAAATACTGGTGACCAGCGAATGTCTCAAGTGAGCCTGAGTAAACATCAACCACTAGAGGGCAGCAAAATATCTGTATGGATAGAAATACCTTGGCTACAGAGAGGATCAGTAAGTGAAAGCAGCGGAAAGAAAGCCCTTAACATACTATTGCTGACAGACTGAGAAGCACTCAGGACTCCCAAACCTGCCTACTTAAATGTTCCTGCCATCTGCCGCATCAAGACAAAACACACTTTAGTACATAAGACCTTCAATAGAAAAGAGTTTTAACCTAACTTGTGTACAATAGAGAAAGAATACAGTTGAAAGTTTCCCCACAAAGCACCCAGCATTACCCCGAACCCTCGTTGGTAAATGCCCAGCAGACAGGGTTGGCCCAAAGTAGGGCCGCTAAGGCTCAAAGTCTCCCACAAGTTTAAGTCACCTACTGGCAGGGAACCACAGGAAAAGGACAGAAGGGGACAGGCAAGTCTGGAAGAAAAATAGCAAAATCAAAGTACAAGTCAAGGTGAAGGCTCTATTGTCAGCCTTCCCACAGCCCTCCAGCATGTCTCTCCAAGTCCCCCAAAGACCCTGGTACCAGTCCAAGACTGAGAAGCAAGCACAGCTTCTTCACATGTCTCTGTTCCATGTGGCTTTTCCAGGTCTTCTTTTCCGTCTTCCTTTCCCAAGTCCTTCTCCCAGTCTTTTCTAGCTTCACCTCCCAGCTCAGCTCCACCCTTCTTTTGGGGCAGGGAAACTGGAACATCCTCTTTCTATGGATATCATCCTGTTACAACACCACTTTGACCATGAGGAAAGGTCCTGCATTGATATGAAGCAAAAGAAAGTGTGTAGTCACAACTCAGGAACACAATAATGTTGCAATACATCAAAAGATCTGGAATAGATCAAACATTGAATTGAGTATTTAGTGGATTTAAGAAACAAAGAACCAAACCTAGATACCCAACTCCCCATCAAAAATTACTTTTAAAATCACGTTATTAAGGACAGAATAAAAACTGACTGAAATCCAAGCATAAATGGGGAAAGAATGGAGAAAGACAAAAGGTGAAGAAGGGAAGCATTCTTTTGAACTAGGAGAAAGCAGTCTTTCTGAAGTAATACCAATGCTAGGAGTCACCTAGTTAGATGCAATTTAAAAATTGTAGCACCTATAGAATTTTAGGCCATTTGAGGATTGTCTGTCTTCAAGTTCATGTCTAGGGACATTTGAAATTTCTTTTTTTAAAAAAGATTTATTTATGCATACAAGAACAAGAGTACAGGCCAGAGGTTTGGGGTGTGTGTGTGAGAGGATTTACCAGAAACAGTGGGGAGCAGAACAAGTAGATCGACTGAAATACACTGCTGAGGGGAGAATCAGGTGAGAGAGGAGAGGTTTGCTGCACCATGGGGCTAACTCCCTGGCAGGAGATTGAACTTGCACTGAAGCAGCTGTGGCTAGCTTCGCAGTGCTGCTCTTTAAAGCATTTACCGCCAGGAAAGGCCCACAACTTTGAAATTTCAAACGGGGTATCTTTTGTGAAAATCTATATATGGAATTTGGACAGTACTGAATTGGGATGTTAACCTAATTTTGTCACAGAATTCATATGATTTTAAAACTACTCTTTCCAAATAATCAAGTTATTGAATTGAAATCTAACAATACCAAGTACATAAAACGATCAAATTATTGTGTATCAGCAAATGCTATGTGCATTATCCAGTTGTAAGGTATGAGTTGACCTATATGAAGAGGCTTTGAGGTAGACGTTGGACACATTGTGGTTATTGGGCAGCCAGAAACATGCCTGACAGCATCACACTCCTTAGGAAGATTTACCTCTTCCCCATTATGTGTAATTTGCATAACATGGATTCATGCACCTATTTCCCTCTGCCTTACCTCATAGCCCTGACTATGAGAGGTGAGAGATTCACAAGGTCAGACATACAATTTAACTTCAGTCAATCAAAAGTATTTCCCTTGGACTTTAAATTGTGAAAAAAGCAGTGAAATCAGAAAGTGTATTTGTACATGACATTTATTAGAACAGCAGCCATGATGGTGGCATCAACAGAAGTAGTGTAGAAGCAATAGCTGCTGGACTAGAGAATCCTTAAAAGACAATTGATATGATTTTCAATTCCTGATTCTTGCTTTCTAATTTTCTACTAGTCTTTTAGACTCTCATCAAGTTCATGAACATTAAGAATCCTTTTATCAAATTATTTTGTGCTTAAGTTTGTCAGGGTTAGGCCCTCCCTCGGGGCACAAGGAGTTTAAATGCAGCACTATGAAACTATCCAAAGCCACTGCACTAGAACTTCAAACCCTGGCTAGGGAGGTGACCCACATGGTGTGGCAGACCTCTCCTGATCTGCACGCTGCTCCCCTCAGCAGTGTATTGCAGTCAATCCACCTGTTCTTTTTCCCACTCTGTCTCTGGTGAATCCTTTCACCTCTCCCCCCCCCCCCTTGCACCTCTGGCCTGTATGCCAGTTCTTGTATGCATAAATAAATAAATCTTTAAAAAATGTTTTTCAGAATTGCTTTCTACAAAGTACATTATTTAATACAACAATGGAAATGTATAAAATACTAATATACACAAATTCATATATGGAAAGAGAAGACGTTTTATTATTTTTATCAATTAGATCATGATCAACACCTTTGTTCTAAGTTGTGACTAATGTGCAGAAATGTTCACAATTCTCCTATCAATGAATGAAAGGACAGATGACACTTCTCAATATCGTCTATGCACTATAAAACTCCAGGGAAACCATTCACATGAACTAAAATATGAATGTCTGACCCTAGAAATATGCCACGCAATGGCAATAATAAATGGTCAACATATAATTGCAATGATGCAAGCTTATTATTATTTATCTGGTAATGATTTTGTGGCTATAGCCCCAAAATATAGGCAACAAAGACCCAAAACTAAACAAATAGTTTGTACTTTTAACTATAAATTTCATACACAGCAAAGGAAAGACTGAAACACAAATGACAGCAACCCATGGAATGAGAGAAAATATTCGCAAACCATACATCTTATTAAGCATTGGAATAAAGAGAGCTTTGTTGGTCATGCTAGGGGTTAAGTCTTAGCTCTATGAAGCTATCAGCAGCTATTGCAGTATGAGTTCACTAGGGAGCTGTTCCACATGGGGCAGCAGACACATCTCCTGTCTCACCTGCTGCTTCCCTCAGCAGTGGATTTCACGACATCTGCCTGTTCTGCTCCACATTCTGTTTCTGGCGAATCCTCTCACCCTCTACACTTTTGGCTTACACCTCAGCTCTTGTATGTATAAATAAATCAATTTTTTAAAAAATTGGAACAAGTTTTCATAAGGAACACCGAACACCTCAATAACACAAAAATAAATAACTCAAATAAAAATGTTCTAAGTATTTAAATAAACATTTCCTTAAGGAAGACCTAAAGATAACCAGTAGGTATTGAAAAGACACTCAATTCCATTAGCATCAAGGAAATCAAAGAAAAACTTCAATGAAATTTCACCTCATGCTTTTTAGAATGATTCTCAGGAAGAAGACAGAGGATATCAAATAATGGAGAAAATGTGGAGAAAATGAAGCCCTGGTACACTGTTGGTGAGAATACAAATTGGAACGTAACTATAGAGAAAAAGGTGGAGGCCACCCCCCCCCAAATTTAAAAATATCATTACCATAAGATCCAACAAATCTACGTCTGGATCTATATATATATAAAGAATAAAATCACTGTCTCAAAGAAGTCTGTTCTCTCAACATTTATTGCAGCAATATTTACTGTAGCCAAAATATAGAAAATGTCTGTTGATGGCTGAATGGATAAATAAATTATTATATATGTGTATAAAATTCAACCTTGAAAAGGAATGAATTCCTGCAATTTCTGACAACGTGGATGAACCTGGAAGACATTATGATAAGTGAAGTAAGCCAGACACAAAATGACAAACAACTGTATGATCTCATTTGCATGTGGAATCCAAAAAAGCTGAATTCCTAATAGAATCGTTTCACTCAGAGGTTGGAGATTGCAGAAAATGAAGAGGAGTGGGTCAAATTGTACATAGTTTGCTTTGCAGGATTAATAATTTATAGATATTTAATGTATAACAAGTTGACTCTACTAATTCTGTGCTGTATACTTGAAAATTGCTCAGAGAGTAGATCTTAAGGTGTCTCACCACATAAAGGTAACAATATTTCATGATGAATATGCTAATTACCTTGACTTTGTAATCATTTGATAATGTGTACATATCAGAACATGTTGCATACATACTATATATATTACATATATGTATTTAATTCTATTTGACAATTATGTCTCAATAAAGCTGGAAAATTAATTAAATGGAATGATTGAACAAAAATAAATAGATTTAAATTGCAGTCATAGAAATTGTGCAAATTTACCTACTAAATAATAACCCAAAAGATTAATTAAAAGTTTATTTATTTAGGTAACATTGGTTTACAACACTATATATGATTTAGCAGAATAGGTTCACATCTCCTCAGATGCATGTCAACACACTGCACACGCCACCAAAACATCCATAGTATTTTCCACTGCAGCATTTGACTCCCGTACTCCTTTGTTCCCATGACCCAATCTAAGTGCCCAATGATAGAGAAGTAGATTAAGAAGATATTTTTTTAAAAACTTTTTAAAGATTTATTTATTTATGCATACAGAACTGGGGTAGAGGTGCGGTGAGAGGATTCACCAGAGATGGAGTGGGGAGTAGAACAGGCAGCTGAATGAAGTACACTGCTGAGGGGAGCAGCGGGTAAAACAGGAAAGGTCTGCTGTGCCATGTGGATCACCTCTGGGCGGGGATTGAACTAGCACTGAAGCAGCTGTGGCTGGTTTGCAGTGCTGTGCTTTAACATGCTGTGCCACCAGGGAGGACCCAAGAATATGTTTTATATATAAAATCTTTTTTTATAGCTAAGTACTATTCTTTTTTAAAGATTTATTTATTTATGCATAAAAGAGCTGAGGTACAGGCCAGAGGTGCAGGGGGTGAGAGGATTCAGCAGAGACAGAATGAGAAGCAAAATGGGCAGATCCAGTGAATACACTGCTGAGGGGAGCAGAGGGCGGTGAGACTGGAGAGGTTTGCTGCATAATGACGGCCACTTCTTTGGCAGGGGATCAAACTTGTGCTTCAGTGGCTGAAGCTATCTTCTTAGTGCTGTGCCCTCCAGCACCACCAGGGAGGGCCCTAGCTAAGTACTATTCTATCCCGTGTGTGTGCGCACACATGCATGTATAAAAGATTAACATTTGTCATTTGCAATAACATGTATGAAACTGGAGAAGTTTATGCTGTGGAATAAATCATTAAGGGGAAAGGCAAATATCTGATAATTTCACTCATGTGGAATATGGAGAAACACAACAAATGAACTGACAAAAGTAAACTAAAAGAAACCTAGAAATAAGAAAATTCTGTTTTTTTTTTTTTAAATTACATGTGTACCCTAATCAGTACTGAACTGATTTTCCAGAGGTTCATCCCAATCCCTGGTGAGGATATTGCATACACTAGGCAATTGAGTTGAACTTCATAAAATTTATACTTCTAAATTTTTGGCAAAACTTGTGATGCTATTGGAAATAGTCCAGGACCATCTGGACAATGTTGTCATGAGTAGACTACAACTTTGCCCAGATATATAATCATGCTTCATTCCAGGAAAGTCCTGAAACACCAAGTTCATAAAATGTTGGAAAATTTCCCAGAAATAATAAAATCCAGAAGACATAATGATGCATAAACACTAGCCATACTAAATGTGAAGACTTCCTCCTATTAACCAACTTTTGAAAACTGCTGCTGCTATTGAAACTCTGAATAATAGGTAGATAAGTGTAATTGTTGGTTGATGAAACTGTTCAAACAGGTTACATATCAGTTGATATTACTTTCCCCATCATTTTTACAAAGAATTTAAGGACTCCAACCAGAAAATTGGTATTGAAACTAACATTTAGTGGTTATTGGTTTCTAGGTATTCATATAATGCCTAAATTTTAAGTTCTAAATCAAACATATTTGTCTAACTAGAACCTGTATGCCTAAAATTAAACAGCATATTTATAATGTCAGAGGGTAATCAAAGAATCTGTGATGTAGGTAGAAAAGATAGTCCATAAATTTGATAGATTCAGAGACATCAGTCATCCATCATGTCATAATATGTTAATTCTAATTTATAGAGAACTCATGTGTCGTTTGGCCTGAAAAATAGTTTCTAATAAGAAACATTTATATGAGGAATTCTTATTGTAGATGGGAAAGCAAACATACCAGTATGTACAGCTAGAACTAACTTTATATATTAAAAATGAAAGAAAAAATGTACGTTATCTAGGTGATTATGGGGTCATGTGTCTCTATCTGAGAGGGATGGAGAAATCAGACATTGCTTAATGCCAGATTCCAGCCACATAAAATGAGATCCCAGAGAGTCTCTGATGGGAATTATGCCTATCAACACTATTCATTGGGTCCTCTGTGGTGGTGCAATGGGTTGAGGTGCAGCACTGTGAAGCTAGCCACAGTTTCTTTAGCATGAGTTCGAACCACAGTCAGGGAGGTAAACCACATGGCACAGCAGACTTCTCCTGTCTCAGGCACTGCTTCCCTGAGTGGTGTATTTAGTTAATTCATTTGTTCTGCTCCCCAATCTGTCTCTGGTGAATCATCTCACTGCTCCTGCTCCTCTGGCCTGTATCCCAGTTTTGTAAAAATTATCTTTAAAATTATTCATTAATATAAGAAAAAAATATTGGTTAATCACATCAGGATTTCTAAAAAAAAGATTGATTGATTGATGCATATAAGAACTGGAGTATAGGTCAGAGGTGTGGGAGGTGAGAGGATTCACCAGAGACAGTAGGCAGAAGAATGGGTAGATTTATGGAAATATGCAGGTTGGGAGATCTGTATGTGAACAAGAGAGGCCTTTTGTGCTATAAATGTGTTCACTCGTTGGCCAGGGTTCTAACTCAGGTTGTCACAGTGATATTACGGAGACTTAACCACTAGACCACCAAGCAGGCCCCACCATATCAAGACTTCATCCACAAATTTATTTTAATCTTGATTCCACAATATTATATGTGCAGAAATTGATTCATGCCACCTTAAGATTCATGGATTTACAAATCATTGAGAGTTTGTTTCATAATTTTGTCGGACTCTCTGGTGGTGCAGCTGATTAAAGCACAGTGCTATGAAGATCACAGCCACTGCAGCACGAGTTTGATCTCTGGCCAGGGTGGTGAAACACAATTCACAGCAGACAGACCTTTCCTGTCTCACCTGCTGCTCCCTTCAGCAGTATATTTCAGCAGATCTGCCTGTTCTGCTCCCCACTCATTCCCTGAGCCACTGGCCTATACTCCAATTCTGTATGCATAAATAAATAAAACTTAAAAAAATAATTCTATCACTGCTCAATACAGAGCTTGGTATATAGAAAACACTTAGTAGATCTGGATGTGTGATGTCAGCAACATTGATGAATAAGATGTTCCTCATTCACTTCCCTCTCCAGCAATAATTTGACATCCGCAGCTAAAAAAAATGCTTTTATATGATCTGTGGGAACCAACACTAAATAACAAAAGCCCCAAGGGAATCTCAACCACTCATGCATCAGGTAATAGGCATATAGTCATTGGTCACAGTTGTGGATTCTGTGGTAGTCCATGAACCAATTCAAATTCACTTTATAAGATAAACATTACCTTGATACAAAACATAACAAAAACTCCACAAGAAAATCACAAGTCAATGTTCCTGATGAGAATAAGTGCAAAAATTCTTTAAAAAAAAAAAAACGATTAGCGAACTGAACTTAAAAATAAAATTATACAACATGACCAAGTGGAATTAATCCTAGCAATGCAATGATGGTTCAACAACCACAAATCTGTCAACATGACATATCAAATGAACAAAAGGAAATACAAAAATTATATGATCATTTCAAGAGGTGCAGAAAAAAATCTTATATTGACAATATCCAACAGCAATTCATGAATGATACACTTAGCAACATCAGTATAAAGGGACTTCTTTAAACATAATAAATGCTATGTATAACCAGATCATAGATAACATCATACTCAATCATGCAAGCTTAAACATTTGTATTTAAATATTTGTCTTGTTCCTATAAGACTAAGAATAAGAGAAGGATACTCACATTTGCCATTTTATTCAGTATGGTACTGGAAGCCTTAGCCCAAAAATTTGGCATGAAAAGAAAGTACAGGTACTTCATTTGGAAAGGAAAAAGTAAAACTTTTATTTGTTGATGACATTATATATTACAAAATCAATATACAAAATATCAGATACATACTAAGAAGTATCAGAAAGGGAAATTAAGAAAGCAAACTCATTTACATTTGCATCAGAAATAATGAAAAACCTATGAATAAAGCTAACCAAGGAGGTGAGCTCTATAAGCTGGTTTACATAAACCCAGTGGTGACGAAAAAGCAAAACCCTGCAGTATAATCACTTAAGATGAAGAGAATGAAATCAAATCATACTGCTATGTTAAACTGTCAATTCACATATTAAGAGAGGGGAAAATAAACTAGGAAAATACAAAACACCAAGTACACAACTAATAAGGTAGTATTAGTAAGGTTTACCTAGTAATAAGTATTTTCATGGTAAGTGGATACATTTTTCCAATCTATTCTATCTATAATGACTGGATAGATTCGTTTACTTTGTTTTTTTAAGAGATCAACTGTAATTGAGTTTATCAATAAGGACAGCAATAGGCCCAAAGTGAAAGGATGAAAGATATTCCACACAAGTGAAAACTACAAAGGACCATGGATATATTATGAAATATGAAAACAAACTTAAGCCTAATACTTGTAACAAGTGATAAAAAAATTTATTATATAATGACAAAGATATCAATTAAGCAATAATATATAACAATAATCCTGCAACCATCATTAAAGCACTTAGCTATATGAAGAAAATAGTTTAATAGGGAGAAATAGATAAGACAATATGAGTAGGGGACATTAATCACCATTTTCAACAAAGAAGAGATCATCCAGTTAGAAAATCCATAATGAAATTTTGGACATGTGCTGTAGTCTAGAAAAATTATTTAATAGGCATATATAACATAGGGAAAGTATTCTATCCAACAGCAGTAGAATATACATTTTTCTTAAGAGAATACTGATACTCTCCAGATTGCATCATTAAAAGTCACAATAAAAGAGTTAGCAAGTAAGAAAATTGAAATAACATGTAGCATGATTTTGACCACAATGGTGAGAAGCTAGAAATAATTTAACAGTAGGAATACTGGAAAATTCACAATATTATATGAAATCCTGAAAAGCCAATGAGTCAAAGAGATGTCAAAAGGGAAAAAAACTTTGAAGAAAGTCAAAATAGAAACACAACACACCAAAACTCCTGAGATGCAGCAAAGCAATACCAAGAAGGAAACTGAGACTTTAAAATGCTTACACTGAGAGAAAAGAAATAGAAAAAAGCTAAACTGTACATCTCAATGAGCTAGAAAAAGAACAATGTAAAGCTTGAGTTAACAGAAAAAGGAACTAAACCATAGGCCAGAAAGGCCTATGAATGAATGAAATATTTAGGAGTAAAAATAGAAAGGGCTGGGGCCCTCTCTGGTGGTGCAAGGCCTTAAAGCAAAGCACTGTGAAGCTCTCCACAGCCACTGAAGCATGAGTTGGATTCTGGGACAGGGAGGTGACCCACATGGCCTGGCAGACCTCTCCTGTCTGGCCTGCTGCTCCCCTCAGCAGTGCATTTCAGTAGATCTGCCTGTTTTGTTTCCCCTCTCTGTCTCTGGTGAATTCTCTCACCCCTTGCATCTTTGGCCTGTACCCCAGCTCTTGTATACATAAATAAGCTAATAATAAAAAAAAAATAGAGTCAACAAAGTCAGTTTTTTAAATGCTTTTAAAAAGAAAAAGGTTTTAAAATGTTTAGTTGAGGTAACTGAAAATAAGTAAAATTTTAATAAAATGATAAATGGAAGATGAGACATTACAAATTATACAAAATACATACAAAGAATCATAAGAGATCAGCAAATTGTGTAATTTTGGAGAAATTGTAAATTTCTAAAATATATACCTTATTAAAAGAAAATAATGGCTAAAAAATATGAACAGGACAGAAAATAAAGAAGTTGAATTAGTAATAAAAAATTTCAGAACATAAGAAATGCTAGGGTCAGATGGTTTGATGAATTCTAACCTTTAAAAATTTTGTGAAAGATTCATTTTATTTATGCATATAATGGTACAGGCCAGAGGTGCGGGGGATGAGAGGATTCATCTGAGACAGAGTAGGGAGCAGAACAGGCAGATTGACTGAAATCCACTGCTGAGGGGAGCAGCAAGTGGGACAGGAGAGGTCTGCTGTGCCATGCGCATTGGCATGGGACTTGAACTCATACTGCAGTGGCTGGCAACAGCTTGATAGTGCTGAGACTTTAATTCCTGTACCACCAGGGAGGCCCAAATTCTGACTAACTTTTTTTTATAATAGTTTATTTTTATATCATTTTGTGCCTTTTTCCATCTCAGTTGTAATCCCCATGGACTTTCCATCACCAAATCACCCGTGTGCCATCACCATAGTCCAGCGCACTTCCCTCCCCCTACCCCATTTTTGATCCCATTCCCTACTCCATCACCATAAAATGTCTCTGGTATGTAGTTGTTCATTATTATTATTATTATTTTCTCCTTTGGTCCTTTATACTCCTGCTATGAGTGAAACCATATGGTATTTTTCTTTCTTTCTGGCTTATTTCACTAAGCATGATCCCTTCCAGCTCCATCCTTATTGCTGCAAAAGGCATGTGTTTATCTTTATTTGATTGGTGATTAATATTCCATTGTGTATATGTACCACATCTTTTTAATCCAGTCATCTACTTTTGGGTTGATTCCATGTCTTTCCTATTGGAAATAAAGCAGCAATAAACACGGGGGTGCAGGTGTCTTTTTGAATCAGTGTTTTTTTGTGT
>NW_004567120.1:3689133-3700974 GCF_000260355.1 Condylura cristata | reverse complement strand
GCCACCAGGGAGGGCCTGATTTGACTAACTTTTAAAGAAGTAATGTCACAGTTTCTCTAACTCTTCCAAAAACTGAAGGGGGAAATGCTCCAAAATCATTCTATGAGGTCAGTATTATCCTGATAGCAGACACTACAACTACAGAAAAACACAGGGTAATTTCCTGATGAATATAGATGCAAACATGTCAACAAATAACTAGCAAAGTGATTCTACAGCATATTATTATTTTTTAATATATAATTCACTTATTTATATATATTTTATATCATTGCTCATTTTTGTGCAATGTTCGCTCCCTTTTCTCAGGTATAGTCCCCATAGAATTTCCATCACCATCACCATGTCCCTTGTGCTCTTCCCTCTCACATTCTGATCCTTTTCCATCTCTCTCCTCTGCAGAATGTCTCTGATTTATAGTTGTCGCTTTCTATTTTGTTTTTTCCTTGATCCTCAGTATTCCTCCTGTAAGTGAAATTATCAAGTATTTTTCTTTTTCTCTACAGCATACTTAAAAGATCTTATACCATGATCAATTGGGGCTTAGCCCCTAGAATGAAGGGTTCAAATATGCAAGTAAATAAATGTGACACAGTAATAGAAAGACTGATTATATTCATACAATCATCTTAATAGATCCACTAAATGCATTTCATAAAACACAGCATCTTTCATGACAAAAATAACTCAACAAATTGAATACTGAAGGAATCTATCTTTTAAAAAGAAATATTTATTTATTTATCAATATAAGAACTGGAGCACAGGCCAGAGTTGTGGGGATGGGGGTGAGATGACTCCCCAGGGACAGAGTGGGGAGCAGAACATGTGGATCTTCTGAAGTACACTTCTGAAGAGAGCAGTGGGTGAGACAGGAGAGGTCTGCTGCACCATATGTGGGTCAGCTCCCTGGCTTCGATCTTACTCAGGCTATAGTGGTGACAGCATTGAGACTTAACTCTGAGGCCACCAGGAAGGCTCTGAAGGGATGTAGCTCAATGTTATCAATGTTATGTATGATGAACGCATAGCTGACATCATATTCAATGGTAAAAGACTGAAAGTGTTTACTCTGTGATGAAGAAGATCAGGTTACACATAACCACCACTCCTATTCAACATAGTACAGGGAGCCAGAGTCAGAGGAAAGGCAAAATCAGACAAAGGAAAGACATTAAAGATATCCAAAGTGGAGGAAAGACATGGAAACAGCCCAAATGCCCAAAAATGGATGACTGGATTCAAAAGATATGGTGCATATACACAATGGCATATTACTCAGCGACCAAAAAGCAAAAACAAAAACAACAACAACAACAAAAAAAAAAAAACATGGACGGAGCTGGAAAAGATCATGCTTAGTGAAATAAGCCAGAAAGAAAAGGAAAAATACCGGATGGTTTCTCATAGCAGGAATATAACAAAACAGGCGAGAAAATAATGATAATGATGAACAGCTATATACCAGAGACATTTTGTGGGGCTGGAGTGGGGAATGGGATCAAAAACAGTGGGGAAGGGAAATGCACTGGACTATGGTGATGGCACATGGGTGATTTGGTGATGGGAAGCCTAAAAGGATTGTGCAACTGAGATGGAGAAATGCACAACCTGATGTAAAAATAAACTATTATAAAATTTTAAAAAAGACATCCAAATTGGAAAAAAAATATATAGCTGTCTATTTCAGATTATATGCTATTATTGAGAAAATCCTAAATACACAAACCAAAAAGCTGTTAGATCAATCAACAAATTCATTCAAGTTGTGAAATAAAAAAGTAACATATAGAAATCAGTTGCTTATTTGTACACTAACAATGAAATTTCTAGAGAAGGGGTAAATGAAATAAATTTATTCACAATAGCAGCAAAACTTTAAAAATATATATATTTCAATATCCAGTCATCTGTTAAAGGGCACTTGTGTTGGTTCCATGACATGGCAATTTTAAACAGTACCGCTAAGTACCTACATGTACATAGATCTTTTCATAGTAGATTTTTCATGTTATTTAGATAACTATATAATACTGGTATTGCTGGTTAAAACAAAATTTACATTTTATTTCCTTGAGAAATTTTCCACTTTCCACAGGGACTGTAACAGCTTACATTCCCACTAACAGCAGATGAGAGTTCCTTTCTCACCACAACCTTGCCAACATTTGTTAATTCCATTCTTTTCTGTATGGGTTATTCTCCCAGGGGTGAGATGTTATCTCAGTGTGGTTTTAATTTGCAATTTTGTGATTATTAGTGATGTTGAACATTTTTTCGTATGTCTATAGGCCATCAGAATATCTTCTTTAGATTATCAGGATGGATATTTGAAATATATAGCAGTGCAATTTGTACTTAAACATCAGTTTTTTTTTTAAAGTTTGAAAATAACACACTAATTTTCTTGCAGGGCTGTTAAGGGGGTTAATTAAGGTAGCATCTGTACTATGATTTGCAAAGATCAGGGTTTCAGCAACTATTGCTTTATTTCCATGAAAAAAAGATGTTGAAATATTATTGTTTGGAGAATTCAATCATAATAAACATTGGTGACTATAATAACTTAGGACTTCTATCCTTAAGGAAGAAGATATATCATGAAAATTAGACCAACAATATTTCTGTAGTGATAAGTCTTGGGACTTACCTAAGTCTATCAGTGTGAACTTTACACCATTGAGATATCTCTGGGGCCAGCACAAATTATATTCCCCTACCTTAGAGTAATATAAAACTATTGAACTGTGTGGGTGTCTTGAATGTGAGGAGAGTGTGAAAGTAACAGTTTAATCTTTAACATTTATCAAAATTTAAATGTCCATATTAAGTTATAAAAAGATATTATTCTATTTATTCATCCATGAAATCTTCCTGGGATTGCTATGAGGCAAAGTACCAAAATCTCATCACTAGGACCAAAGGTTGAATCACAAACATTTAGAGAAATAGCAAAAACAAGGGTCATAAGCTCCAGAAAATAAGACAAAAGCAATTATTAAGGTTAAGTATTGGGTCACCAAACATACAAGTCATCAAATGTCAATAAAATGGTATGAATTAAAATTAGGAGGAAATAATGAATAAGAAACTAAGCAGGGAAGTAAAAGGAGGGAGTTCTAGGGAGAGCAGGTCCATGTCCAGAATGTGTTTGGATTTACCTGGAGTCTTTGGAGATGGATTTCTTTCAGAGATTTATTTTATTCATTTAATCTGGTTCTGGGCAGAAGTGTGGAGGGTATAGTGAGGCGGGGCGAGGCAAGGCAAGGCCGGGCAGGGTGAATCTTTTCAGACAAATGAAACTGAAAGAGGTTGGAAAAATCTATGTCCACTTCCCAAAAATAGTCAAAGGAGCTCAAATATCTATGCAAAAGAGAGGAACATTCACAAAACAAGAAATAAGATAGAACCACAAAGTTAAGTAAAAATATAATAAACAATAACCACAATGAATGTAAATGGAATAAAATCATCAGTTAAAAGATGCATATTATCTTGTTAGATGAAGAAATAGAATCCCACTTTCTGTTGTGTACTGGAGAAAACCCAGAGCCCCAAATATAGATACTGATGCACAGTAAAGGGTTGGAAAATAATCCTACAAGTGAGTGGGCCCCAAAGGAGGTGGTGACAGCCATATATACATCAGAAAAAAAAATAGATTTCCAGTTAGAAAGGGAAACAAGTGACAGAGATGGTCACTATAATATGATTAAGGGAACAATACATCAGGAAGACAAAATACCCATCAATGTATATTCACCAAATTAAGGAGCATCAAAATATACTAGGTGTTTTCTATGAACTCTGAAAAGAGTTGGGAAATCAGGTATTGGAAAAAATGTATTTGTGGTACATTTCAATGCTACACTTTCATAGCGTTATCAATGAAACAGAAAATGAACAAAGATACAATAGCCTTAAACAGATAATTAGACATCTAAAGGGTCCTGCACCTTCCCAAAAGAATACTCATTGTTCTCCAGGACTGACCACATAGTTTGTCATACGATAAGTGTCAACAAATTCATGAAATGAAATAGTACTAAGCATCTTCCTTGACCATGTCCTCCTTATTTTCTGAAGAAGAACCTTGCAGGATACAGTATAATTGAAAGGCAATTTCTTTAAGTAAATATTTTGATCATATCATTTCTTTCTTCTCTTTCTCATAGTGTTTTCTCAAAGATTTATTTGTTTATGCATACAGAACTGGGATACAGACCATAGGTGCAGAGGTGGTGAGAGCATTCACCAGAGACAGAGTGGGGAGCAGAACAGGCAGATCTACTGAAATACACTGCTGAGGGGAGCAGCGGGCGGGTCAGGAGAGGTCTGCTGCAACATGCGGGTCACCTCCTGGGCGGGGATCGAACTCATGCGAAAGTGGCTTTAGCTTCTTAGTGCTGCGCTTTAACCTGCAACACCACCAGGGAGGGCCCCCCACTGATCTAGTTGTTGCTCTTTTAGTCCGGCCCACAGGGGAACTTGGTAAGGCTGAGGAGGATAGTCTTCTCACTATTTCTCTGTCCTTGGCTGGACCCTCAGATGTCTCAGGATTCTCCCCTGTGTCTGGTCTCCAAACTTTTTTCTGCTGTTGGAAGTGTGTTGGCTTTGTGTATGGGGGCAGGGAGGATTTTGATGATTTTCTCTCTTCCCATCCCCTGTAGTTCTAACTTTCCTCCAAAACAGGCTTACTGTTCCTGGGGCATATTGAATTCCTGGAGTTTTGTTTCTATTCTGGCTCAGTGGGAAATGTGTCACCTACTGAATTGCCAGTCTTCCTGTGGTGATCAGTTCCACTGAGCTGAAACCCCAATAACATGCTGAAACTGGTGAAAAACTAAGGGAAGATTAAAAAGCTTTAAAAATACTCTTACATTTATTCAACTTCTTCCCTCATTTCCTACATGGCTTAAGGGTACAGAAACTCCCTTCCTACTGTGAGAGATTGGGGTTACCCAGAATGCAAACAGGATCTCACATTCAGAAGTGTTTTCTGAAAACCAAATTAAATAAGGATTAGGAAAAAATCAGAACACTGGAGAAAAGAACAACTAGAATCAGCAAAATTACCATCATTTTACTTTACTATCTACTTTATTTGTAAAAGATGCTCTAGACACAATTTAAAATTAAATAATAACACCTTGCTATGTGCTTTTTAAACATATGAGAACATTAGGATCATTATATTAGCAAATATAATTTGGAAGCCTTTTTCTAACAGCTTGCCTGTATATCATTCCACATACTTCCACACTCAAAGGTTCCATTGTAGAGATCAGTGAACTCATTTCCTGGGTTTCATCACTTGGCATTTTTTGAGCCAAACCGAAGCCTCAAAGTAAATTTTCCCCACATAGTTCATTTAGGCCACAAATGAAAATATAAGGATAGCAAAAATGAAAATATTGCTTTAACGTTCCTTGCGAACCATGCTACATGAATTAGTGACTAAAGCATGTAGCTGGTAAGGTGGTAAGGGTCAGAAAAAGAGAGAGGTGAGAGCAGGAGCAGCATTTTAATGTTTCACCACTTTCAACTTTACATCCTAAAAGTTGTCATGTTTCTTAATATGCTAAACTAAAATCCTGCTGCTTCCCAGACTTATAAATTTCTCTTTGATAGGTTTCCAGGGACCACAGAGAAGAAAAACGAGTGTATACCCTCTCTGTGCTTAGTTCCAGAGGAAATAAATTTGCATCCATAATTGCTCAGAGCTCTGACTCTTCGTGCTGCTTCCTCTGATAAATGTGCATTACTTTTGGAAGAACATACTCATTTTATCTCATATGGAAGCTACAAGTAAGAAGCCAAGGGGTAATGTTGTTCAAATATCTTCTTCTTCAAGAACTGATCAGAAAACCGTCCCAATCTTTGTGCAAATAAACATAAATTATGTTATAAATTTCCAGAGGGGAACACTAAGTTGGAAATTCAAATTGAGTCAGGTTATTAAAGCACTAAAATTTTCAGTCACATCTATAAAGCAATATTATGTGTCATATTAGACAAACAAAGATGACACTGGGCAGCAAAGTCTAGACTCTAAATCTGTAAGCAATTTCTAAGTTGTGGTTACATTTTTGTCACTGGCGTTTGTTTCTTTTATTAATGACATATCATTAATTTGCATCCTTGTTTTGTTTGTTTTTTCACAATACAGGATTTTTCCACTCTGCTGTGGTCATCAAAATTTTCCCACCAACAAAGCACCCATAGTCATCTACTACAATCCAATTATGCACACCCCTCTCTTTCCCTCTCTTTCCTCCCATCTCAGATGCCACAGATCTATGATCAGCTTTCAAAGGTCAGTCTTGTAGTTTGTCTTTTTTTTTTAAAGATATTTATTTATTTATGCATGCAAGAACTGGGGTAAAAGCCAGAAGTCTGTGTGGGGTGGTGGTGGGAGAATTCACCAGAGACATTGGGGAGCAGAACAGGCAGATTGAAATAGACTGCTGAGAGTAGCAGCAGGTGGGTCAGGAGAAATTTGCCACGTCATGTGGGTCAGCTCTCTGACTGGGGGTAGAACTCATGCTGCAGTGGCTGTGGGTAGTTTCATAGTGTTGAGCTCTAACCCCTTGCACCACCAGGGAGGTTAATTTAAAAAAAAAAAAGATTTGTTCTATTGTCTATGTATACAAAAGTTGGGTGTAGGCCAGAGGCACAGGGGGTGAGAAGATTCACTAGAGATAGAGTGGAGAGCAGAATAGGAAGATCCATTGAAATACACTACTGAGGGGAGCAGTGGGAGAGACAGGAGAGATCTGCTGTTCCATGTGGGTTCGCACCCTGGCCAGGGATCGGAGCTATGGCCAGTGACTGGCGATAGCCTGACAGTTCCTAGACCTTAACTCCTACAGCACAAGGAAGACCCTTACAGTTTGTCTTTATTTTACCCTTTGGTTTTTATAGGTCTACTTCTGAGTAAAACCATCCTGTATTTATCTTTCTCCTGGCTCACTTCACTTTTGATAATCTCTTCTAGTTCTATTCATATTCTCTTTTTGATCACCAAGTAGTATTCCACTATGTCTATGTACCACATCTACTAGATCCTCTCATCTGTTCTGGGACATTTAGGTTGTTTCCATATCATAGCTACTGTAAAGAGTACTACTGTAAATGTAGGAATGCATGTTTCATTCTAAATTAGTGTTTCTGTGTTCTTTGGATGGATTCCTAAGAGTGGAATTGCTGGGTCATATGGTAGATCCATTTTTCATCTTCTGAAAACTGTCCACAGTTATTTCCATAGGGGATGGATCAGTCTGCATTCCCACAGTGCTTTCCTTCTATCCATACCCTCACCAGCATTTGTTGCTTCTTCTTCTTTTTTATTTATTTATTTATTTTTTTGCTTGTTTGTTTGATACAAGTTTTTCTCACAGGTGTAAGGTGGTATCTGATTGTGGTTTTGATTTGGATTTCCCTGATGATAAATGATTATCAACATTTTTTTATATGTGACTGTTGCCCATCTGCATGTCTTCTTTGGAGAAGTACCCATTTAGTTCTTCCCATTAAAAAAAATATTGCATATATCATTCTTCATTTCATACATTTTTTCATCTCAATTGTAATCCCCATGGACTTTCCAACACCAATTCACCCATGTGCTATCACCATAGTCAATTGTGTTCTTCCCACCCCAGTTTTGATCCTATTCTCCTATCCACCCCCATAGAATGTCTCTGATTTATAGTTGTTTGTTGTTTTTAGCTTTTACTTTATTATAATTGATTTTTTTTCTGATTTCTTACACTCCTGCTCCAGTATTTTTCTTTTTTTTTCTGGCTTAGTTCACTGAGCATGACCCCTTCCAGTACCATCCATGTTGTCACAAATGGCATGAGTTTCTCTTTTTGATTACTGTGTAATATTCCCTTGTATATATGTATCACATCTTTTTGATCCAGTCATTTATTTTCATCTGCCCATTTTTTGAATAGGGTTGTTTGTCTTTTGCTGAGTTGCATGAGCTCCTTGTAGATTTTTGATATCAGTCCCTTGTCTGATGTATGTGTGTCACTGCCATTTTAAGGAAATATTTAAGAAATGGAAAATTTATGAATCAAATATATGCAGACTGAAAATCATTCTCAGGATCTACTGTTATAAAGTCACAAATGATAGTTACTATAATGCAAAAACTATGAAATCACAGGTATAATAATATGCATTAAAGAAAACATAAAGACAGCACATCTGACATCAATTAATTAATAACAACAAAAATAAATAGCAACTACCTTTCATATTATATCCTGGATTCAATTCAAGTAAGCAAACGAATTTGCTTACTTGTCCTCACCTGTATTGCAATCTTCAGTTCAGACTGGGATATATTGCTTGCATAGATGACTAGGAAGGTCTTCAAAAATCAGCAAAATATTAACCATTTTGACCAGATTTTACTGAATACACTAAGATATATGTTCATATTTTTTTAAAAAAATTATCTATTTATGCATACAAGAACTGGGGTGTAGTCCAAAGGTGTGGGGGTTGAGAGAATTCAACATAGATAGAGTGAGGTCTACTGAAATACACTCTGAGGGGAGCAGTGGGTGATATAGGAGAGGTCTGCTATTCCATGTGGCCCAACTCCCTGGCTGGGGATCGAATTCATCTTTCAGTGGCTGCTCAGAGCTTCATAGTGTTGAGACTTACCTCTTATGCCACCAGGGAGGCTCACCACATTAACTTTGGACTATACTATAAAGCAGATTCATTAAAATAATATGGTATAATAAATATAGACATATGTTTCAGTGGAATAGAATAGAAAACACAATCATACAGTGGAAAAGGAGAGTCTTTTTTATTATAATAGTTTATTTTTACAACATTTTGTGCCTTTTTCCAGCTCAGTTGTAATCCCCGTGGGCTTCCCATCACCAGATCAACGGTGTGCCATCACCATAGTCCCATGCACTGCCCCGCCCCCATTTTTTATCTCATTACCCACTCCACCTCCATAAAATGTCTCTGGTATATAGCTGTTCATTATTAGTATTATTTTCCCCCCTGGTCCTTTATTCTCCTGCTATGAGTGAAACCATCCAGTATTTTTCGTTTTCTTTCTTGCTTATTTCACAAAGCATGATCCCTTCCAGCTCTCTACATGTTGCAGCAAAAGGCATGAGTTTATCTTTTTTGGATGCTGAATAATATTCCATTGCATATATGTACCACATCTTTTTTTTTTTTAAAGATTTATTTATTTGTGCATACAGAACTGGGGTACAGGCCAGAGGCTCAGGAGCTGCGAGAGGATTCACCAGAGACAGAGTGGGGAGCAGAACAGGCAGATCAACGAAGTAAACTGCTAAGCGGAGCAGCAGGCGGGTCAGGAGAGGTCTGCCACGCCATGTGGTCACCTCCAGGGCAGGTGGGAATCGGACTCATGCGGAAGTGGCTTTAGATTCTCAGTGCTGTGCTTTAACCCACTGCGCCACCAGGGAGGGCCTGTACCACATCTTTTCAATCCAGTCATCTGCTTTTGGGCATTTCGGTTGATTCCATGTCTTTCCTATTGTTAATAAAGCAGCAATAAACATGGGGATGCAGGTGTCTTTTTGAATCAGTGTTTTTGTGTCTTTTGGGTAGATACATAGTGTGGAATTGCTGGATCATAAAAGGAAAGTCTTTTTAATAATTGATGTTTAGAAAATATGTGGAAGGCCACATGTAAAAGAACTACGTTGAATCACTTGTTAATTCCACGCATGAAAGTAAATTCCAAATGGATTACAATTTATATAAGTAAGACTTGCAACCAAAGAATTCAGTAAAAGAAAATATCAGTAAAAGATACCATGAATTCAATGACAACGCTATTTTTGGAGACACAATACCTATGGCAAGGGAAATGAAGAAAAATAATCAAGATTACCCTAAATAAAAAAAGATTTTATACAACAAAAGAAAATATAAGTAAATTTAATATCCAACCTACTGAATGGCAAAAAAGAAGCATAAATTGCATTACTGACAAGATTAATATATAAGATATACTTTAGAGAAATATACCATTCAGCAATAAAGTAACAAATAACACAATTACTAAATGGGCAGCAGATCTAAAGAAACAAAGAAAAAAACCTGGAAGCAAAAGATAAGTGGAAAAATGTTCAGCAGTTCTAATAAAGTTAAAATGAAAACAAGAGGGCCCTCCCTCGTGGCGCAGCAGGTTAAAGCACCCAACACTGAGAAGCTAAAGCCACTTCCGCATGAGTTCGATCTCCGCCCTCCCCGGAGGTGACCACATGGCACCGCAGACCTCACCTGACCCATCTGCTGCTCCCCTCAGCAGTGCACTTCGAAGATCTGCCTGTTCTGCTCCCCGCTCTGTCTCTGTGAAGCCTCTCACCACCCCTGCACCTCTGGCCTGTACCCCAGCTGTGTAAGCATAAATTTAAAAATCCTTTAAAAAGATGAAAGCAAGATATCATTGTGTAACCGGATTGAAGCCAATGACTGCTGCAGGTGGTGTCCCCCTGCTTCCCAGGGGATGAAGGCAGATAGTCTCAGGGAAAATGCTAAAAAGTATCAGATTTTGAGGAGAAATACCCTGAGAGGAAATAGAAGTGGCTGTTTGAAGGGAGAGAAAGAAGAAAGTTGTTGTTTTCTGATTTTCAAGATTCACGGTTTGAGTTCCTTCAGCATTTTGGGGGGCCAGTGGATTTGAGCCCTAGACTGTGCTGATCTGTCAGAATACCACTGCGGACTTCTGAAGGTGGCGGCCATCAATAGCCAACCTTGGAGAGGAAGAGGTTTTGCAAGTAACCGAGCAACTGAAATGATTCCTGGTTTTGCTGTGGTTACAGTCTGGCTAAGCTGTATGATTGAGGCCATTTGTCCTGTCATTTGGTCGCTGTGGCTGCTGTCCTAAGTGTCACTCATCTTGTGTTGTGCTGGAGCATCCTGCAGTTTTGGGAGCATCTCCTGTTGTATCTTTTGTTGTTTTTGTGAGTTGGAACCTGACCTGGAGTTTGGCTGCCTTGTGCCCCAGGTCAGCAGAGGCAGGGAGATGCCATTTTAGACATGTGGCCTATTGTTTGGGAGAGGAGCTGCACATCCTCAGCGGCAGAAGACCCCATCATAACAGGTTTTGTGCAGGACAGTACTGAACATGACTTTGGTAAAGTAAATGGCCATTATTGGTCTCAGTAACTTTTGTTTTTCCTGTTTGCTAAATACATCCTTTTATTGTTATTTTCTAAGCCTGAGCAGTCTTATAATTGTGAGCACAGATGAAGAACCCAGATAGTGTTTGGTAAAGCATTAGGACAATGGGGTCTTGGCTAGTTTAGGGTCCCCTTCCATCTAGTATCAATTGTACACCCATGGGAATTACAGGTATTAAAAAGAATCCCAAAAATGATTTCCGGAGAGCACTTGGAGAAAAAGGAAATTCTCTTATACTGCTGTTGGAAATGTCAACTTTTTCAGCCTTATGAAAAACAGTATGGAGTTTCTCCCCAAAACTAAAAATGGAGCTCCTGTGTAGCCCAGCACTCCCACTCTGACCTATCAATTCAAAGATTACAAAAAAAAGTAATTTGAGATTTGCATTGCCATGTTCACAGCAGTATTATTTGCAATAGTCGAAATATGGAAACAACTTAAATGGAATACTACTCAACCATCAAAATGACTAACTCATGTCATTTCCAGCAACATGGATGGAGCTGGACAGGATTATTTTTTAAAGATTTATTTATTTGTGCATACAGAACTGGGGTACAGGCCAGAGGTGCAGGGGTGGAGAGAGGATTCACCAGAGACAGAGTGGAGAGCAGAACAGTCAGATCATCGACGCATACT
>NW_004567120.1:3685529-3688433 GCF_000260355.1 Condylura cristata | reverse complement strand
AAGATTTATTTATGCATACAAAAACTGGGGTACAGGCCAGAAGTGCAGGAGGTAAGAAGATTCACCAGAGACAGAGTGGGGAACAGAACAGGCTGACTGATGAAGTACACTGCTGAGGGTAGCAGTAGTGGGTGGTCAGGAGAGGTCTGCAGCGCCATGTGGATCTTCTGACCAGGAATTGAACTCATGCTGCAGTGGCTGAGGATTGTCTCATAGTGCTATGCTTTAACCCATTGAGCTACCAGGAAGGGCCCTCAAACTGAAAAATTAACACAGCATCACAGGGATTATAAAACTGAGGAATCCAGAGAGAGAAGGACAGAGAAGAAGTGAGAACAAGGTGGGAATGGAACATAGTGTACTAAGATAGACCACAGATGCATTAGTTGTGAGTACACTATGATAATCACACTTGAAGACTGTGGGGGTACCTATACTCCCCAACTAGGAACAGTGATGTACACATTATCTCAAGTTTAAAAATAAATAAGATAAAAATATAATTTAATACAAGGTGGCCTCACTTATATTTGAAATATAGGGAAACAAAACAAAGGGCCAGACAAAACCAAACTGAAAACAAATCTGACCGTAGAACTGAGATAACCAGAGAAATGGATAGGGAGGGTGGATAGCAAAATGTGGAGGGTACCAGTGGGCTGTGTGGTGACTGTGCTGGTGATAACATATTCAAAATGGGTAAGATCCTATATCTCTAAATCATATACAGTGTTGAAAATAAATATTACCTTAATAAAAGAGTAGTCAATAAATAACAGTTTGGACTTAATCGCACTGAAAAGTAAGCCATTAAGTTTTAAAGCCTTCTGAGATATTTTTCCTACATTTTACCACAAGGGGGCATGTGAAAATCAAATACAGGCTTATATTTACAAAAGGCCTTTGATTTTTAAAAAATACAGTTCTTTTCAAACTTCTGAAAAGTTGATTTATTTCACTACTGGTGTGTTTATTTTGTAAGGCACAGTTTCACTGAACTGTGAACATTGGAGTTCGCTTAATATTAAGCCATTCCATGTCCTTTCCTGAATTTGGAGCTGAGAAAATGGTTTTGTTGTTTTCTGAAATAGTTTAGCCTTCTTGAATTGTTGGACGAGGAAAGCAGCTAACAAGAACATGCCTACAACTGTCACTGTAACAGGCAAGTATTTCAGGGAAGACAGGGACACCTTTTGTAAAGCTGGGTTTTTAAGTCACTATTAATTTGGGAGAGCTTTTCTTCATTTTTACTTTTATATTCAATTCAGTTTGTTTTTACATATCAATTATTAAAAAGTAGTTAGCCTTTAATTGCTATATTAATAAATTCTGTACTCTATTCTTTATTATTCTTTCTCACACAGAAGCACACACACACAGAATGAGTCAAATTTGCATGTGTAAGTGGAAATATGACCAATTTTATGCAAAAGATGTAAGCAAATAACCCGTTTCAAAAATGCATGAGGATTTAGCTTTAAGTTCCTAAACTATTTGCCACAATTCCTCAAAGAGAGAATGCTAATCTGAAAGGGGCGACACAGTGACAAACAGGCACAACTGAAATTCAAATGCTTCAATAATTTTAAAAGCAGATATTTCCCAAGTGAAAAATGTTCCATTTGAAATATTTTCCAAACCCAAATTCAACAAACGGTTTTCAACTTTACATAAAAGTTAGAACCAAATTTGGATATGGATTCTATATTTCAGCCACCCCACTATGAATGGCTACCACAGTTCTTTTTTCTAAAGTTTATGACAACAGAAGTCAAAGTTTCTGGAGTTCTATATAGGGACATGAGAAATTAAATTAATATTTCAAACATATACTACTTTCACCTGAAGGATATGGGAAGCAAAATAATTATGTACTGACATGCTGATGTTCTTCTTATGTGACTTTTAGATCTTAAATTAAAATTAGAAGCATGTGAACTGTACAGTGAGCTCTAAAGCAATATGTATAGGAAGCCAGGGCAAATATTTTCCAGAACCATCGCTCCAGTTTATAAATGTCATTACTGTGTACTTTCTGCACACAGTATGCTCTATGTGTTGGACTTTGGAAGTATTGTTTTTTGTGTTAAATTCCATCTTCTTACTGAATTCACAAATTTACGTATTCAACAAATACATTTAGAATGTTTAATATGTGTAAGGGAATTATATTTTGGGAAATAAATGCAAACAAATATGCAGTGGTAGAGCTTCTGCTTGGTTGTTGTGGGGAGAACAAATGGTTAAGAAAGGTTAAGTCATTGTACAAACAAGGTAATTATGTTAACATGCAAAACAACTAGTCAATGGATTTCAGAAGTAGGTGGAGTGGAGAGATTAAAGAGCATATAATGTGAACTGGCAGAGAGGAAGAATCTGACATTTCATTTACCTAAATGAGTATGTACAAATAAGTAGAGAAATAGGATTTTATATGATGCCTTAATGACAGATAATGCAATACTGGTTAAATAGGATGTTTAAGATGTTCTCATATTGAGAAAAAGAGGGCTTTAAAATTAGAATGAATATCAGTGTGACCTAATTTATCTTGTATAAAATGGGATTATAGTGCATAATTATGGACAAAACAGTGGCATAAAGTTTTTTAAAGAAGATAAAATTGGCACTGTACTACAAAGTAATTTTTTATAATATAATAGTTTATTTTTACATCATTTTGTACATTTATTTTCATCTCAACTGTAATCCCTGTGGGTTTCCCATCATCAAGTCACCCATTTGCCATTACCATAGTCCAGTGCACTTCCCTCCCCCCACTGTTTTTGATCCCATTCTCACTCCACCCTCCAAAAAATGTCTCTGGTATATAGCTGTTCATTATTATTATTTTCTCGCCTGGTCCATTATACTCCTACTATGAGTGAAACCATCCGGTATTTT
>NW_004567120.1:3617383-3682402 GCF_000260355.1 Condylura cristata | reverse complement strand
TCTTTGATCTCCTCATTGATGCAAAGATTCTTCAGTAGTGTTCTTCAATCTCCATGTGGTAGGTGGGTTTATTGCCTTCTTCATATGGCTTATTTCTAGTTTGATTCCTTCATGGTCAGAGAAAATATTTGGTATGATTTCGATCTTAGTGTACCTATTGATATTTATATTGTGACCCAGAATGTGGTCAGTCTTAGAGAATGATCCATTTGGATTTGAGAAAAATGTGTACTCAGATTTTCTGGAGTGCAGTATTCTATAGATGTCTGTTAGACCCATGTTGTCCGGTCCTTGTTCAGAGTTTTAGTGACTTTGCTTATTTTTTATCTTATTAATCTGTCCATTGTGGAGAGTGGCATGTTGAAGTCTCCTACTATGTATGTACTCTCTCTGATATAAATTTTCATGGATGACAGTAGTTTCCTGATATATTTACGTGCTCTTTCATTTGGTGCATATATGTTGATGATTGTTATTTCTTCTTGTTGTATTGTCCCCTTAATCATAATGTAATGGACTTCTGTGACTCTTTTAACCTTTTTTAGTTTGAAGTCTATTTAATCTGCTATAAGAATAGCTGTTCCTGCTTCCTTTTGTGGTCCATTTGCTTGTAGGATTGTTTTCTATCCTTTTATTTTCAGTCTGTTTTTATATTTTGTAATTAGATGTGATGTGTCTCCTGCAGACAGCAGAATGTTGGTTTCTGTTTCTTATTCCATCTAGTAACTTGGTGTCTTTTTACTGATGAGTTTAAGCCATTTACATTTACAGATAATATTGATATATTGGCACCTACTTTTGTCACTTTGGTCAGTTTGTATTTTTTTCCCTTATTTTGAATTGTTCTTGTTCATTCTTCTGTTGGATTTGGTTTGAGGGTTTCTTGTAATATTTTTTGGAGTGAGGGTTTAGTCATGACGAAATTGTGGAGTTTCTGTTTGTCTGAAATTGTCCTTATTCTTTCTTCATACAGGAAGGAGAGCTTCATAGTATAGAGTATTCTTGGGTGGCATTTAATGCTTTGGAGTTTGTTGAGTATATCCCTCCACTCTTTTCTTGCCTGTAGTGTTTCTTTGGAGAAGTCTGATGTCATCCGGATTGGTTTCCCTTTGTAGGTTATTTGTTTCTTCCCTCTTGTCATTCTCATTAACTTTTCCTTATCTTGTATTTTTGGTAGTTTTACTATAATGTGTCTTGCCAACAAAGTAAATTTAAAGAAGGAATTGAAGACCTGCCCAATTACCCAAAGCTAAGATGCTATGAAACTCAAAAAGAATGATGGAAATGTGAATTATATTGCGAGAATTGATTTAGTGTTCATTAATATTATTAAGATATAAACTCGATAGATGTTCTAGCCAAACCCTTGGCTTCAATTGAGGCCTGGGAGGTCCTCTTAGAGTAAAAGCTTGGAAAATCTTTCATTATCAGTTTTGATGGCTCAACTGGCCTATGGAATGCTCATGGAAATGGTAAACAAGAAAATTGTGAGTACCCTTAATTCCACTCTGGAATTTAGAACAAGAAATTATTTTTCATTATAAACAAAGAAACCAAACTAAGATTTAATGTAGTGGAATTAGTTTGGAAAGCAGACATTCTGTGAATCTTGATTATGAAAATATTGGATTATGTAACAAGATTTTAAACTTTCCAAACTTCATTGTCTTCCTATCAACCAAATATACAGTTACACCAAAAAGAATTAAATATCTGGGTGTAAACTTAACAAAGAAGATGAAGAAACTGTATACTTAAAAGTAAAAGCTATTAATGAAAATAAAAGAAGACACAAAGAAATGCAAAGATATCTGGTCATGAGTTAGAAGAATAAATATCATTGATATGGCCATATCTGTAAGGCAGTTTGCAGATACTACACAATATTTATAAAAAATGATGTTTTCAAATAAATATAATAAGCAATTATAAAAGTTGTAGAGAACCACAAAAGACTACAAAGAGTAAAAGCAAACAAAGCAAACTTGAGAGGAAAAAAAAAACAAACAAACAAGTATCAATACTCCCTGACTTCAAACTGTATTATGAAGTAATTTTAATTAAAAGACTATTCTATTATAACTAAATCAGAAAATAGAATAGATAGCCCAGAGATAAACCCACACAAGTATGGACAGTTAATTCTTGATAAATGAACAAACAACATATAATAGAGAATGGAAAATCTCCTTAACAAATGCTAAGGGAAACCTGGATAGCCACATGGAAAGCAAATAATACAAAATGGATTAAATACTTAGATATAAGAACTGAAACAATAAGATACTTAAAAGAAGAACAGAGCAAATGTATTACATGACATTAGCCATAAAGATGTATTAGGGGACATAACCTCAATTTCAAAAGAAATAGAAGTAAAACAACAACAACAACAAACAAATGGAATTATATCAAAACTAAAATGCTATTTAACTCAGAAGAAACTACCAAAACAACAACAACAAAAAAGACAATTGCCAAACTGGAAGAAGATATTTGTATACCAATATATGACAAAGTGTTTATTTCCAAAATATACAAACACCACATACAGCTTAATCATTAAAAAATAGGCAAAATACCTAAGTAAACACTACTCCATCAAGACCATTCAGCTTGCCTATAGGCACACAAAATACTCAATGTTACTCTAAAGGAAATGCAAATTAAAACTATAAAGATACATCATCTCATCATTGTGAGAATTGTTTATATAAATAAGACTTGAAACAACAGATCTGGGCTAGAATTTGAGATAAACGGACATTTATTCATTGTTGGTAGGGATTCAAATTGCTATAGACTCTATGGAAAGCATTATAGACATCCCTTAGAAAAATCAAAATGCAATTTCACATGATCCAGCAAAACCTCTGCTAGTATTTACCCAATGAATACAAGAACACTAATATGAAGAAGATTTATGCACACTTAGGTTCATAGCAGCACTCTTCACAAGTGCCAAGTTGTAGAACCAACGTAGGTGCCAAATGCCAGATAACTGGATACTGAATTGGTGAAACTGGGCCCCGTTGGTGGTACAGTGGGTTAAAGTACAGCACTATGGAGCTATCTGCAGCCACTGCAGCAAGAGGCAATGCCTGGCCATGGAGGTGACACTCACGGTGTGGCAGATCTCTCCTGACAAGCCTGCTACTCCCCTCAGCAGTGTATTTTAATAGATCTGCCTGTTCTGCTCCCCATTCTGATTCTGGTGAATCTTGTCATCCCCTGAAATTCTGGCCTGTACCCCAGTTCTTGTATGCATACATAAATAAAGCTTTTCCAAAAAATAAATATTTCACCTTAAAAAAAGAAATAGGTGAAATTACTCAATAAACTACTACTTGGGTATTTAAAAAGATGAAGTAACATCATTTAGTACAGAATGGATGGATCTTGAGTTGATTATGCTAAGTGAAATAAATCACAAATTGAAAGTTACGGGATGGCTTCATTTACAATATATAAGTATATATGAGAAAACTAACAAAACATAACAAAAATAATTCTTACACTCTGAGAAGTACACTATTAATAGTTACCAGAGGCAACGAGTTGGGGAGGGGATAAACAAAGGAAGTTTATAGGGCATCTCAAGTGGAGATTTTATGGAGGGAGAATGAAGCATGTACACATGTGAACTTGAACTCCCATAATTATATAAATGACAGACAATTTTAAAAAGTGAGACTAATAGTTGTGTTAATAGTATGTCTATTTCAAAGATTAGATAAGTTAACTTAAGTATCTAATGATACCTATAGTGCTGAGATACACCTAAAACTCTTTTATATAGTTGTCATTATATGATAGCACAATATAAAATTTCCACTTGATATAAGAGCAGTAGATAATCCTCAAATATTCTAATAATTGAAAAGATAATTAAGCCTTTTTATTACTTTAGTAAATTTTGTAGGCTTTTGTCCTGGATCATTCCCAAAAGCTCATTTGCCCATCCTAAAATGATAAATATCCATGAGTTGTTGCTGCTATTCTCTGATCTTGATAACAGTATCACTATATGCAAAGTATGATAGAAATATGTGCTTCTTTGGAAACTTGCACGGCTAGCAGATAACAAATACCTGAAAACTTTCAGCTCTTAAGACTCTCATAGGTGACTAAGTTATAGACTAAAGTAGAGGCTTGACATTAACAAAAGAAAAGTAACTATATTCTTCAAAAAATATAGAGAAAGTGGGAGGAAATTCATGTGAAAGTTTTTAACAGCGTTTCCTTTGCTAAGAAGTCTTACATTCAGGCACTTGGTGCCTTGAGTAGCTTTAGAGATAAAAGGAACTGGAGAAAGAATAACTTTAAATGTGGGTATGTTCCAAAGTCTTCACTCGTTCTACACAACCTACCTCCACGCATAATCGTATGTCAGAGATAGTAGATAACATATGAGAATTTGGTAGATGCGGAAGCCATGAGTGTGGGGGTTGGTGAACTTGAGAACCTTTAAGATGTTTCTAATCTTAGATTGGAAAAGTAAAGAACTAAGGATCCTAAAACAGATTGTCACTTGTTACTTTGAAGAATAAAACCAGTTAGTGAAGGAAGCAATGAATGTTACAGGTATACAATATTTCTATTTAGGCAGATAATTTCTAAATAGAAATAATGCAATTACATTGATTCACCATTCCCTAAATACCTGTTTGGACAAGCCCACAATATTCTGAACAAAAAAAAAAAAAACAAAGTCTCCACATTAGTTTTACTAACTTAGTATTTGATGTGAGCACATAGATTTAACATGTATCCCTACAAACTAAGGTTGATGAAATGGTCTTTGGATAATATAACACATCTCTGATTGACTATATAGTGTTCATTTTACTCTTAAAGGTGAGAGGTATTTTGTAAGTTATTGTATTTACATTATCACACTGCTGGTGGGAATGTAGAATAGTTCAGTCCCTTGAAAAGATGTGTGGAGACTCCTCATAATTGAAAATGATTTTACCATATGACCCAGCAATTCCATTCCTAAGAATCTACCTAAAGAGCACTAAAACAGGCTTCCCTGGTGGCACAGTGGGTTAAAGCACAGCACTAAGAAGCTAAAGCCACTTCTGTATGAGTTCGAACCCTGCCTGCCCCAGAGGTGACCCACATGGTATGACAGACCTCTCCTGACACGCCCACTGCTCCCCTCAGCAGTGTACTTCGTCGATCTGCCTGTTCTGCTCCTCACTCTGTCTTTGGTGAATCCTCTCACCTTCCCCATCTCTAGCCTGTACCCCAGTTCTGTGTGAATAAATACATAAATCTTAAAAAAAAAAGAACACTAAAACACTGATTTGAAAGGAAACCTGCACCTCTGTGTTTTTTGCAGTACTATTTACAATAGCCAAGATGCAGAAACAATCTAAATTCCCCAAAATATATGAGTGGATCAAGAAAGATATTGTATAGGCCCTTCCTGGTGGCACAACAGGTTAAAGCAGAGCACTATGAAGCCACTGCAGTACAAGTTCAATCCCTGGTGAGGGAGGTGACCCATATGGTGCAGCAGTCCTCTTCTGCCTCACCTGCCGCTCCTCTCAACAGTGTATTTCAATCAATGCTGCCTGTTCTGCTCTCCACTCTGCCTCTGGTGAATCCTCTCACTCCCAATACCTCTGGTCTGTACCGCAGTTCTTGTATGCATAAATAAATAAATCTTTAAAAAATTATATATATACACAATATAATACTATTCAATGATGAAAAAAGATAAAATTGTGGTATTTGTAGCAACATGGATGTAGTTGGAAGGGATTATGTTAAGTAAAATGAGTTAGACAAATATGGCTGAATTCACTTGCAATGTAGATATAGAGAAACTAGACAAAGAGTCAGACAAAGACAAACCTTGAAAGCTGACAATAGCTCTGAGGCGTCCAGAAGGGGATAGTGAGGGGAATGAGAGGGGAAAGGATAGTGGGAGCAGAGGCGTACAATGGATTACTGTGGATTATCGGCGCTTTGGTGGTAGGAGTCCTACAATTTTACTAGACCTGAGAGGAGACATCCTATATTGTCAAAAATTTAACAAGGATGTAAGAAAAAGTACTTTACTACAAAATAAGGTATTTAAAAGGAAGTTAAAAATACTACTCTTAAGTTCCTAAGATTCTATTCTTAATTTTTTGTTATCTTTCTCCAACCACTATTATTTATATCCCCTTACCCTTTCACTTCCCTAATCCTTTTTAATTTCAGAATATTCATGGAGTTATTGATGTCCACTGGTTTTTGTAAGGGTTTCATAGATTGCATTGTCTGTTGTACAAATGTCCAGTATTTTTTTTATCACTATGACTTCCTTTACCACATATAATTTTATCAAACTCCCTCAGTTTGTTGAAAATGCTTGTATTTCATTTTTATGGCTACATAATACTCCATAGTGTGCATATGTCACATCGTGTTGGTGAAATTATCTGTCAATGGACATATAAGCTGCTTCTATGTCCTAGCTATTGAATATAATGCTTCTATAACAATTGAGGAGCATATAGATTATTGAGTTGATGGTTTTATCTTCTTTGGATATAGCTGTTCCAGAGTGGGATTATTAGGTAGCTTGGTATTTCCACTTCAATTTAAAAAAAAAAAAACATTTATTTATGCATACAGAACTGGGGTACAGGCCAGAGGTGCAGGGGTGGTGAGAGGATTCACCAGAGACAGAGTGTGAAACAGAACAGGCCGACTGATGAAGTACACTGCTGAGGGGAGCAGTGGGCGGTTCAGGAGAGGTCTGCCATGTCATGTGGATCATCTCCAGGGGCAGGGATCAAACTCATGCTGAAGTGGCTTTAGCTTCTTAGTGCTGTGCTTTAACCCGCTGCATCACCAGGGAGGGCACCACTTTAATTTTTTTAAGATTGTTTTCTCATAATGGTTGCACCAGTTTACATTTATTTGCACAACAGTATAACAGGGTTCCTTTTTCGTCACATACTCTCCAACGTTTGTTGTTGAAGGTCTTTTTAATATGTATGATTTTCATGGATGTGAGATGGCATCTCATTGTGGTTTTAACCTGCATCTTTCTTACTAGAAGTGATGACGAAGACTTTTTCCATATGTCTATTGACCTTGTAGCTATTCCCTTTCAAGATATCATGTTCATAGTTGCTCATTTATTAGTTGGTTTTCATTGTTGAATTTTCCATTTTTTAAATATATCTTAGCTATTTATATTATTATTATTATTATTATTATTATTATTTCTTTGGCATTGTTACCATTGACATTATATATTTATATATATTTGTTGGCTGATTTTCCTTATTTAGTAGTTTCCATTAATCATGTTCTATTTTAACTTGAGATGTTTATTTTGTTTTTATTTCCCTTGCCATAGAGATTGAGCCATCAAATATACCTATTATTGCTATCATGAAACATATTGCCAATGTCTTCTTCAATGTATGTTATTGTTGCAAATCTTGTATTCAAATCTTTAATTTAGTTGAGATTTTTGCTGTTGTATCAGGCTAGCAAGAGACCCAAGTGACTTTATTGCTTTATGTGTGGATTTCCAATTTTCCCAGCACTACTGATTACACAGATTAACCATTCTCATTTATGGTCAACTCCATTGTATGGGATTTCCTCATTTTATACAGTGACTTTATCATAGATTAGGTACTGGTAGTATGTGGATATATTTCTGGATTTTTGGTTATATTTCAATACCATGTTGCTTTTAGGACTGTTGCCTTATACTGAAGTTTAAGGTCATGTCACGTGATACTAGCCAGAATGCTACTTTTTAAACCTTTTTTTAAGGTTACACATTTTATTTATTATTTTTAATGCAATAATATTTTTATTTTATTTAGTTTTTAAAATTTATACATTTTTACATTGCTTATTCATTCTCCCCTCAGGAATAATGCTCACAAAATTATCACCACTAAGACACCTGTGAAGCATCACCATAGCCTCTGTGCTCTTCCCTCCTCTATTTTGATCACCCTCTCTCTCCTCCCCAGTTCAATGTCTCTGATTTATAGTTTGTCTGATAGTTTTGTTTTGTTGTTGCTTTTTTCCAACGATCCCTTAATTGGCTTCCTTGTTTCTCCTATAAATGAAACCATTAGATATTTTTTTTCTCTTTCCTTCTAACTTATTTCACTGGGTATAATTCCTTCTAGCTCCATCCGTGTTGCTGTGAATGGCATGAATTTATCATCTTTAATTGCCAAATAGTATTCCATTGTGTATATATAGCACATCTTCTTAATCCCATTATTGTTTTTGGGCATTTGGGTTGTTTCCACATCTTAGCTATTGCAAATAGTACTGCATTAAGCATAGAAGAACATGTTTCCTTTTAAATTAATGTTTATTTTAAAATATTTATTTTTGTTTACAGTTCATACAAGAACAGAGGTATTAGGCCAGAAATACAGGGAGTGAGAGGATTCACCAGAGACAGAGTGGGGAGCAGAACAGGTGGATCTACTGAAATACACTGCTGAGGGGAGCAGTGAGCAAGACAGGAGAGGTCTGCCGCGCCATGAAGGTTTGCTCCCTGGCAGGGATTAAACTCATGTTGCAGTGCAGTGGCTGGTAATAGCTTGATAGCTCTGAGACTTTAACCCCTGAGCCTCCAGAGAAGCCCTCAAATTAATGTTTTTGTGACTTTTGAATTAATTCCTAGAAGTGTGGATTTGCTAGGTCATACTGTAGCTCCATTTTAGCAATTTCAGGGTCCTCCACACAACTTTCCATAGTGGTCGGACCAATTTCTTTTCCAGTCAGCAGTATAAGAGAGTTCCTTTATCTCCACATCCTCACCAGCAATTGTTGTTGCCAGTTTTGTAATAAATGCCATTCTCAATGGTGTGAGGTGGTTGGTATTGCATGTGGTTTTAATTTGTATTTCCCTGATTATTAAATGCTGTTGATTTTTTTTTTCATATACCTGTTGTCCATTAATATTTCCTCTCTGGGTAAGTGTCTTTTTTTAACTCTTCTGTCCATTTTTTTTTTGGACTGAATTCTGTATTTTGTTTTTGTTGAGTTGTGTTAGCTCTTTGTAGATCTTTGAAATCAGTCCCTTATCAGTTGTATGGAGTGTAAATATTTTCTTCCATTCAGTAGGCTGTTTTTGTTTTGATCAATGTCTCATTTGCTGTACAGAAGCTTTTTTTAATGTAATCCCCACTGTTTATTTTTTCTTCCACTTTCTTTGCTTTGGGGGATGAGTTTTAAAGATGTTTCTGAAATGTATGCCATGGAAAATTTACTTAAATCTTTTTTTATATATTTTAAGGTTTCAGGTCTTATGTTCAAGTCTTTTATCCATTTTGAGTTGGTTTTTGTGCATAAGGTGAGGCCAGATGCTACTTTTGGAAACAAATCAAGCAGCACTATTTGACTTACAGTGTTTATATGACTATGTTTATCCAAAGGAAATTAGAGAATTAAGGTGTCCTTAGATAATTGGAACCAGTTTTTGTATGTATGGCCACCAAAGGCTTTATAATCTGAAATTGTGGATAATTTACTTTATGAATATTTAACATGTCTGGAAGGTACTGTTGTGAATAATGAACACTTTGGGTATAATATAAGTGCATCATTTCTTTTTTTAAGGTTTATTTATTTATGCATACAAGAACTGGGTTACAGGCCAGAGGTGTGGGGGAAGAGAGGATTCACCAGAGACAGAGTGAGGAACAAAACAGGCAGATCTACAGAAATACACTGCTGAGGGGTGCCCCGGGATGGTCAGGAGAGGTCTGCTGCACCATGTTAGTCACCTCTCTGGCTGGGAAGTGAACTTGTTCTGCAGTGATTGCAGAGAGCTTCTTAGTGCTGTGCTTTAGCCCATTGCATCACCAGGGAGGGTCTAAGTGAATTATTTCTCTGCTAACAGTTTGGACATTTCTACATTTTGCAAAACATTATAGAACTTACTATTTTCCTAGTAAATTTTAAAGAAGTGGGAAATACATTTTATCAGAATTATATACTAATAGAAAAAAAAAGATCAAGATAATTTGGTTTTCCTGAACAGTGTCTCTACAGTCATGTGACAACCAGACTCAATGTTACACACCCTAAGTAGCTACTCTTGGAGACAATGCGGTGTCTATGGAGTTCATCTTCCTTTAGCACTGTTCTCAGTGTCTAGGTAAATCATTGCTAACGTGATCAATGAAGGAAATTCTCGTTACAAATTTTATTTTTGAAAATAAATGGAAGTTATTCAGTTATTCAAGCTTATACCTAGTGTATAAGATGGATGGACAAGTTTTTATGTTAGATCTTTATGGAAGCCCAAAGCTACAATAATGCCATGAGACTTTTTGTCTTGTGTGGCATGAAAACTGAAACTAGGTTTAAATTCAAGACTGGGCCATTAACTAGTGTGTGGCATCACTTAATAATTAACAATGTGGTGAATGGGGCAAAGGTATCAGAAGGCAAATAATAACATTTCCACTTTCCTCTTGATCCCAATTCTTAAATTTTAGCTACTAATACCTGAGTGTCTAGCTAGAAGAGTATGTGTAAAGAAAACAAAGCAGAAATACTGTCATCCGCATATCTAGCACAAGAAAGGGTATTCCTTTGATTTGCTTCTACTGCAGCAGCCTGTCTTTGTCTCTGTTATACTCAGAAACTATTGTATTGTTTTTAAAATCATAAATTTATGTATGATTAATTTATAAATATTTATCCATTTATGCATACAAGAACTAGGGTATAGACAAGAGATGCTGGGAGTGTGAAAGGATTCACCAAAGGCAGAGTGGGGAGTAGTATGAAAAGATGTACTGAAATACACTGCAGCAGGGAGCAGCAGTTGGGTCAGGAGAGGACAGGAGAGGTCTGCTGTGTCATGTAGGTCACCTCCCTGGCTGGGAATCCAACTCATGCTGCACTTTAACCCACTGTGCCACCAGGAAGGGCCTTCCATGTATAATTTATACACAATAAATTTCACCTTAATTTTTTGTTTTTTTTTTTAAAGATTTATTTATTTACACATACAAAACTGAGGTACAGGCTGCAGGGCAGTGCATGGATTCACCAGAGACAGAAAGGGGATTAGAACAGGCAGATGGACGAAGTACACTGCTGAGGGGAGCAGCAGGAGGGTCAGGAGAGATCTGCCATGCCATGTGGATCACCTCCGGGGCTGTGGATCAAACTTGTGCTGAAGCAGCTGTAGCCAGCTTGCAGTGCTGCATCCTTACCTGTTGCACCACCAGGGAGGGTCCAAATTTTACCTTTTAAAGAGTACAACTGTTATTTTTAGTATATTTATATGATTAGGCAAGTCTCTTTGATAATTACTGAATATTGTCACTATCTCTAAAAGAAACTCCACACCAATTAGCAGTGAATCCCCTTTAAGGCCTGAATTCTGCTCCTGGAGTCACTATCCTCCTTGTTTCTGGTAAGTTGCCCTTCTAGGCATTTCATATACATGGTATCATATAATATGTAATGTTTTATAAGACTTTTCATATTAATCAAGTTTTAATCATGCTATAACATATATACTTCATTATTTTCTATGGTTGAATAATAGTCCTTTGTGTGACTGTACCACATTTTGTTTATCCATTTATCAACTGATGGGCATTTAGGCTGGCTTCACTCTGGTAACAAATAATAATAATGCTGGTTCAAGGTATACTGTAAAACCATAATAATCAAAACTGTGTGGTACTGGAATAAGAACAGACACAAAGTATATAGAAAATCCATATATAAACCCACAGGTTTATGCCCAGCTAATCATTGACAAAGGAGCAAAGAATATGCAATGGAACAAAGAAAGTTTGTTTAACAAATGGTGCTGGGAGAATTGGGTTGTTACATGCAAAAATATGAAGCTATATCACTACCTCACACCACACACAAAAACCAACTTGAAGTGGATTAAAGACCTAGACATAAGACACGAAACCATAAAATACCTGGAAGCAAAGGTGGGCGAAACACTACAAAACATACACCTCAGTAACATATTTAAAGATACAACACCCAAAATAAGTATAGTGAAGGGAAGGATAAACAGCTGGGACTACATCAAGTTAAAGAGCTTCTGCACAGCAAAGAGACATTACACAAAACAAAGAGATCCCCACTGATTGGGGGAAAATTTTCTCACACAATATTAATGATAAAGGATTGATCATGGGCCCTCCCTGGTGGCGCAACAGGTTAAAGCACAGCACTAAGAAGCTTGAGACACTTCCTCATGAGTTCGATTCCCGCCTGTCCCGGAGGAGATCCATATGGCATGGCAGACCTCTCCTGACCCGCCCGCTGCTCTCCTCAGCAGTGTACTTCGTCAATCTGCCTGTTCTGCTCTCCGTTCTGTCTCTGGTGAATCCTCTCACCCTCTGCATCTCTGGCCTGTACCCCAGTTCTATATGAATAAATAAATAAATCTTTTAAAAAAAAGGATTGATCACAAAGATATACAAAGAACTGATGAACCTCAACAAAAATAAGCAACCCCATCAAAAAATGGGCAGAAGAGCTAAAAAGATACTTATTCAAAGAGCAAATGCAGAGGGCCAACAGGTGTATGGAAAAAAAAATCACTTGCAATAAGGAAATGCAAATTATAACCACAATGAGATACCATCTCACACTAGTGAGAATGGCATATTTTAAAACAATTAGCAACAACAAATGTTGGTGAGGATGTGGGAGAAAAAAAAGAACTCTCCTACACTGCTGGTGGGAATGCAAACTGGTGCAACAACTATGGAAAGCTGTTTGGAGTTTTCTCAAAAGGCTAAAATAAGAGCTTCCATATGACCCAGAAACCCTACTCCTAGGTGTCTACCTAAAGGACACAAAGACATCTACTCAAAAGGACACCTGTGCCTCTATGTTTGTTGCTGCTCTATTTACAATATGTAGAAGATGTAGAATCAACCCAAATTGCCAAAAGTACATGACTGGGTTAAAAAGAGGTGGTACAGGCCCTCCCTGGTGGCGCAGCGGGTTAGAGCACAGCACTGAGAATCTAAAGCCGCTTCCGCATGAGTTCGATTCCCGCCTGCCCCAGAGGTGACCACATGGCGTGCCAGACCTCTCCTGACCCGCCCGCTGCTCCCCTCAGCAGTGTACTTCGTCGATCTGCCTGTTCTGTTCCCCTCTCTGTCTCTGGTGAAGCCTTTCGCCGCCCCTGAGCCTCTGGCCTGTACCCCAGTTCTGTATGCACAAATAAATAAATCTTTAAAAAAAAAAAAAAGAGGTGGTACATATACACAATGGAATATTACTCAGCGATCAAAATAGATAAACTCATGCCTTTTGCAGCAACATGGATGGAGCTGGAAGGGATCATGCTTAGTGAAATAAGCCAGAAAGAAAAAAAAAATACCAGATGGTTTCACTCATAGCAGGAGCGTAAGGGACCAGTGTGGAAAAAAACAAACAAACAAAAAACAAAAAAACTAGCAATTGTAATAAAGAAAACATGAAAAACAATGAACAACAATCTACCAGAGACATTTTATGGAGGTAGAGTGGAGAATGGGATAAAAAACAGGGTGGGAAAGGTCCACAGGACTATGGTGATGGCACATGGGTGAATTGGTAGAGGGAAGTCCACAGGGGGTTACAACTGAGATGGAAAAGGGCAAAAAATGAAGAATGATGTAAAAATAAACTAAAAAAAAATAGAAGAAGAAAAATCTATATATTGCAAATGTGTTCTAAGGGAATGTTACAGACGTTTTATACTATGTGCTACTGTGGATGATTGAATCTTAGGGTGCACTGGGCAATAAAATGATGCATTGCTTTTAGATATTAATGAATCACAAGCTTTTCTCCTTGAAGTAGTCCCAACTTTACTTAGACTTCTGTTGGCATCAGTATATCAGTATATTTTAGTACACATTTCACACTTTTTAATATTGAACTTTGTGATTAGAATATTTTGTTTAGACTCTTAATGACTGGTGGAGGAGAAGAGAAATAGCTTATGAACATTCTGAGATGATTCAAAATTCCACCCCACAGATCATTGTGATTTCCCTCTGAAGCCCCTACAATGTGTAGGGACTGACTTTACCGTGACAATGACAGGACCATTGTCCAACGGATGAGGCCCACAGGTAAAGGCTAATACCTGCATGTGATGGTGCGGACTTCGTCATATGGGAAAATAAAAACTTTGGAACTTGTGAGTGGGGTGCCCAGAGAACTCCGTGTGAGGGTTAGGAAGATCTGAATGGCTTCGCAGAGGACTTGGCATCCACCTGGGTCCTGAAGAATTGGCCGGGGGGCTCTAAATGGTGCTCCTTTCAATGGTTGTACTGTTTTGGAGTTGAGAGTGAAACGAGAAGTTAACCGAGTGAAAACAAAAAATAATTCAATCCTAAGGGTTGAATTTCAGTGCTATCACTGCTACAGCCTGAGTTCAATCCCAGGCCAGGGAGCTAACCCACATATGATGCAACAGATCTCTCCAGTCTCACCTACTGCTCCTCTTACCAGTGCATTGCAATAGATGCACCAATTCTGCTCCCCACCTTCTCTCTGTGAAATCTCTCATGCTTATTTGTGGCCTATACCCCAGTTCATCTATGCAAAAATAAATAAATAATTAAAATATTACAAAAATAAGACTAATGCTGCTATGAACATTTGCATGGCATTTGTTTGGATATACATTTTCAATTACTTCAGGTATATACATAGAAGTAAAACTTCTGAGTCATATAGTAACTTTTTGAGAAATTGCCAAACTCATTTCAAAGTTTTTTTGCTATTAACATTCTCAACAGCTGTGTAACCGATACAGGGCAGCAAGGGGCACTCAAACTGGCCAAGGACAGTGTCCAAATAGTTTATCGGTCGCTGTCTGTGTTTTCACCCACACACAATATTTCAAGACTACTCAGGTTCAGAGAACAATAATGGGGCTTATTTAAAAAAAAAAAAAAAAACAGGGAAAAACAAAGAGTTACTGGGGCCAAAAAATGACCATTTATCTCACCTGAAGCAGTGTTCTGGGTTTTCAAATCCTAAACAAGAAGCATGTAAGATGGTATCTTCCTACCCTTGTAGACCTGTAGCATGCGACAGCCAGACTATAGGCCAGGATCCAACTCATGGTACTCCCTGGGGCTGCGGAGATGCCCCAGCACAGCACCAGACAAACGCTCAAAACAGCAGCTGCAGCAGCCAAACAACCTGACAGACGGCCACACTCACAGCTCAGTGAGAGGCCTGCTCTGGGTCTTTGCCTTCCCTGCCAGGCTGTAACCACAGCAAAATTGGGAACAGTTTCAGTTGCTTGGTTACTTGCAAAGCCTCTGAACTTTTCCTCTCTGAAGTTGGCTGCTGGGAACATTTCCATATCCTTCAGAGGCCTGCAACAGCCTTCTGGAAGATGGTGCGGTGGAGGCAGAAATTGCTGACTTCAGATCGCTGAAGATCTGAAAAAACTGAATCCAAAAGCTCAAATGCTGAATTCAGAGCAACAAATGCTCAAATGTTGAATCCCGAACACTGAATCCTCAAATGCTAAATCCGGAATACTGATTCCTGGGGGCTGCTTCTGCAGTTCCTTATAGTGCTTATCAATCTCCACCCCAAAATGTGATATTTTGTTTGCATCTTCCCTGGGGTTATCTACCAGCCATACCAGCACCCCCCTTCAGGGGCACTGGCTGTAACAGTCTGGCTTCAGCCACTGGTTACTTAATGAGAGTCGTATGTCTATTCATGCTCATCAGCTCTCATGACTGTCTTCTTATTAGAGACATCCTACTGAGTATAAAGTAGTATTCCAATGTGGTTTTGATTTGCATTTCCATTATAACTAATAGATTCTCTTTTCCTGTATTTATTGTTCATTAATTATCATACTTACTGAAAAAAAGCCAAATGTTTTTTCCATGTTTATAAGGTTAGTTGTATTTTTAATGTTGAGTTATAAAAGTCCTTTACATATTTTGGGTACAATTTCATACCAGCCATATTCTTTTGCAAATATTTTCTCCTACTCTTTAAATTGTCTTTTAAATTTCTTGATCATGTCTTATAAATGATTTTTTTAAAAAAAGATTTATTTATGCATACAAGAACTGGTGTGTAGGCCCGAAGTTGGGGTTGGGGGAGGTGAGAGGATTCACCAGAGCCCTAGTGAGGACAATAACAGGCGGATCTACTGAAATACACTGCTAAGGGGAGCAGCAGGTGAGACAGGAGAGGTTTTCTGTGCCAAGTGGGTGTCTTCCTGGCCTGGAGTCAAACTCATGCTGTAGTTGCTGACAATAGCTTGGTAGTGTTGAAACTTAACCCCTTGTGCCAGTAGGGAGGTCCTAGTGTATTTTATGTGTATTACCGTCTTAACAGTATAAAGTCATCTAATATAAGATCATGAAACAGCTTTTCATGTATTCATATATTCTTTACTTTGTTCAATGATTTTTGATAACATAATTTGTAAAGTACATAAGACTTTGCCGTTTACAAAGATATTTCTCTCATGTCATCTCACTTGATACTGACAAAAATTCTTTTTTTAAAAGATTTATTATTATTTATGCGTACAGGATCTAGATTGTAGGACAGAGGTGCAGAGGATGGAAGGATTCACCAGACACACAGTGGGGAGCAGAACAGGCAGATCGACTGACTGATATACACTGCTGAGGGGAGCAGTGGGTGAGACAGGAGAGGTCTGCCACGCCACATGGGTCACCTCCCTGGCCGGACTGGCAAGAGTTTGATAATGCTGAATCTTTTAACCTCTGTGCCACCAGGGAGGCTCTGACAAAAATTCTTTTACAATGCAAAGGGGATTAACAAGAAAATAATTATATGGAAGTTTCATAACAGCCAAAATTTGGATCTCCTTACAGAATTCTCTGCTTTTTCCCTACACCATGTCACCAATCCCAGCAATTACATCAGTTTCTACGCAACATTGCACATTTGCCTTTCCTCTTCCCTCACACTTCACCATGGACACTAAAGTTGTTACTCTTTGAGTTTTGCTTCCTTAAATCTTGAAGTCCTGGAATATTTAAAAGAGAAGTTAGCTATATTGTCCAACTTTATCATTCAATTACATGAAATGATAGGTTGATTTAGGCAGGAATTGTCTTTAAATGAAAATACACTTGATTTATGATGACATTCAAATGTGATGCAGTTTTCACATTACTTCAAGTGTGTTTTGTGCAGTGATGCCATGAGTCAGTAACATTAAGCACATACATGTTTCTAGTTGAAACCTTCACATGCATGAGGCCATTATATTAATATGCAAAACAATAATAAAGGATCTTTATCTTAATATTTTTATATATTATACATTATTACATTTATCACAAATAGACTTTGAATTCTTTTGATGTTCCACTAATTCTCTTACTTTCATGTAGGTTATTAAAGCACTAGGTAGACCTTAAAAATTTCAGTTTCATTTAGTTTGGCTATTCCAATTGATCCCTAAAATCTACCATACTGATGTGTCAATGATAACCTCTCTTTTTCATCATAAATAATTTCTTTCTGCTACTGTGAATATTTCCTGAAAAGTCAACAACACAGAGAAACGTATGTGCTAAAGAATTTGCTGTTAGATCAACTAACAATAATCAAGGGGAAGAACATTCTTCATTAAGTTAGACAGGATGGCAAAACCAGAAAGGTCACTGAGGATAGTAAAGAAAAAACTATCAGATGTGACAAAAATGTACAGCTTGTCTGATTAGCCATGGCTTATCAACATAGTCATGCTACACAGCAGAAACTGGGAAAGTCAGATCCCACCACCTATGCTCTAGGGAAAATAGTAAATGGTTCATCTGGGCCACCTCTCTATGCAATAACTGATGGATACTTTCTATTGAGAGGCAATGGAGTTCTCCTAAGCAGATACAGGAATTAGCATGACTAGTCTGGGCTTCAGGGCAAGGAAGGGGAGTGAGGAATGACAAAAAGAGAAGTGGCATTTAAGGGAATCATAAAAATCAAAGTGCTAAACTCATTTCTTAGCCAGGCAATTAAATTCAGTGCATTCACTCATTTATTATGTCACATTAATATTTCTTTTTTCAAGTTTTTTCTTGTTCCTTTTTATTAACTTTTTTGTTGTTGAACATTACATAACTTTAATATGCACATCATTAAAAAAAATAACCGTGTATATACTGTTAAGTTCGAGAAGTGCTCAATAAGTATTTCTAGATCATTCCTTTCTTTGCAAGGCCTTGAGATGCAAAGACTCAAAATAAAAGTCTTATAAACTATGGCTGTAAACTTAATGCATGACGGGTATACTTACAATTAACTTCATGACTAATGAAACTGAAAATGAACTATGTGGCTCATTTATAAATAAGGGAACAAGATTGGACCATATCATATCTAAGGTCCTTTATAGCTCTAAAATTCATGTTTTTGTTTCTAAGTGTCAAAATAGAAAAACATGTAACTAGAGCTGAGAAGAGGGAAGAGACATTATTAACCATGATGAGAGACATTCAGGAATCTCATGGCAAAGGTGTCCTTTGATGTAAAATTTTAGAGATAAGTGTTTGTTATGTAGTGGGAGAGGGAGGAGGTTTTCTAGGTAGATAAACAGTACAGGAACCATTTTACTTTCTTTGGAAAGAAATAAAATTTATCTAATAACTACTCACAAATTAATACTAAAATCTGAAATTAAGAGTTTATCATTTTACAGCTGGTACTTAGGTATGCTAAATTTAATTTCCATTTCCTCAAGCTCTGCTATTGACACTTCATTTTTAATATTCTTATTTATGGGCACTCCCTGGTGCCGGAACGGGTTAAAGCACATCATTAGGAAGCTCTCTGAAGCCACTGCAGCATGAGTTCCATCTCGGGCCACGGCGCTGACCCACATGGCGTGGCAGACCTCTCCTGACCCACCCACTGCTCCCCTCAGCATTGTATTTCTGTCAGTCTGCCTGTTCTGCTCCCCACTCTGTCTCTAGTGAGACCTCACACACACCACATCTCTGGCCTGTACCCCAGTTCGTAAGCATAAATAAATCTTAAAAAATATTCTTATCTAAAGTTTTGTTTATTGATTCCATAACATTGGCAGCTTGTGTGTTTCCATATTTTACTTTATTTACATTCTACAATAGCTACCTGGTCCAAAATGCTGTATTGAAGGTGCATTACTTAAATGACTCTGCCAATTGAACAAAAGATGTGAAAATTCTAAAGTGCATGAAAAGTACCCTTTAGAAATGTACAAGAATTAATAAAATATTTTAGTATTTGAAGAAAAATCAGAATTTAAACTCAGAGATCCTGTATATAAGTATATTATAGCTTTCACTGAATGCCTATATTACATGTACGAGTTCTTATGCTAGGTCCATTTTTCAGGAGCTCTGATTTTAGATAGTTTATTAAAGGGACTAAGATCCAAAAACACACACACATACAAAACCTATGAATAAAGAATGCCCAGGGAAATATAAAAAAAAATGAACTATAGAACGATATAGGGGGCACGTTGACACAAGACCTCACAACTTAAAAATTACTATCTTGCTATAATGAACACACACTATCAGTGAAATGAATTCCACAAAATGTTACCATTTTGTACCACAAAATTCAAAAACTTTGAATTTTAGTGCTTAGAGCTTCCTGCTCCTCTCAATCTCTTTCTGTCTGTCCTCTTCTCCTTCACTTTATTCCTTCCTACTCATTTCCTTATTTTCTTCAATTACCTTTAATTTTTTTCTCATGAAAATCATACTCACTCATTTATAAGTCATCTTTAAAGCTATTTACTCTTCTATTAACACTTCTGTTACAGGTAGTGAGAGGGGCATCCCTAAGCCCCCAAAGCTGGCCGCTCTAAAAAGGTTTTGCCATCCACTTCATCAAGGCAAAGCGTAAGACCTTATATGGAAAAGAACTTTAATACAAATAATGTGCAATACAGAAAAGATATACAATATAGTTTCTAAATCAAACACCCAAAGTTACCTATCCCCTCATGGGTAAAATTCAACCCAAAAGGGATTTGCTCAAAGCAAGGCCCAAAACCCAGACACAAGTCTAAAGCACCTTCTGGAGGGGACCCATTGAAAATGGCCAGAAATGGCCAGACCAGTCTGGGAGGAAAAGAGCAAAATCAAAATCAAGATAAATGCTGCCAGAGTGAACATCCCCATGGGTCTCACCCACATCTGTTTCAACCAGTCCAGGGCCAAGAAACAAGAGCCGCTTCTTCACATGTCTGCTCCATGTGCCTCCCTCAGGTCTCCCTCTGGTTCTCCATCCTGCTTCCTTCCTCCTCAGTCTACTCTCCAGATTCTCCTTTCTGCTCAGCTCCTGCCTCCTTTGGCGGGGCAGGAACCTCCCCGTTTCCTGGGGACCACCCTGCTGCACTTCTCATTGCCTTCCATCCTTAGGGCCACTCTTCTGAGGCATGTACAAGGGCTTCTTGATTATTTTTACTTTTTCTGTCACTTCCTAATCTTTTTTTTAAAGATTTATTTATTTGTGCATACAGAACTGGGGTACAGGCCAGAGGCTCAGAGGTGGTGAGAGGCTTCACCAGAGACAGAGTGGGGAGCAGAACAGGCAGATCGACGAAGTACACTGCTGAGGGGAGCAGCGGACCGGTCAGGAGAGGTCTGCCATGCCATGTGGTCACCTCCGGGGCAGGCGGGAATCGAACTCATGAGGAAGCGGCTTTAGATTCTCAGTGCTGTGCTTTAACCCACTGCGCCACCAGGGAGGGCCTATCACTTCCTACTCTTTAAATAAGTAGAGTAAGTTCTACTTATTTCAAAATTTTAACTTAATTTTGTATAGTATAATGTCTGGCACACTAGGTTTCACTTTATTTTCCGTTTACCTTGATATTTATGGATATATGAGGAAAGGCAGCTTAAACTTTGGAATTATTGCATTTTATTTTGATAAATCTTTCCAAGTATTACTACTGAATCTAAACTAAAGTGCATTTTAAAAGGTTCTAAAATGCTTTGATCAGAACTTCAACTCATTAAATATATAAGCACATTTATTTTGCCTTTCTCCCTTCAAGTATGTACATGTTATTTATATGCAAATTGTCATTTATTTTTAAAGAAGGTAACATGAAATATTGATATTATATTCTCTTTTTTCCAGAAAACCATAAAGAATTGGTAGCTTTTCATCTTGATGTGAATAAATTTTGTGTTATAGCTTCATATTCCATTGCAAATATCTTCATGCATGAAAGTAGGCATTATCTGTGGCTATGCATTCTCTAAGAGATACCAGTATTTTGTTTCTTCATCTGTTGTCACAATTCTCACATAACCGAAGGCATTTCCAAAATTGACAGTGCCAACTTATTGCAGTAGTTCATTTCCCTTCCTTTCCCTTCTCTTCCTCCATCCTTTTCTTAATTTTAGTGAAATAAACCCTCATGAAAACAAATATGGAAGGGCCTCCCTAGTGGCACAAGAGGTTAAGTCTCAGCACTATGAAACAATCTGCAACCACTGCAGCACAAGTTTGATGCCGGCCACATCGTGCGGCAGACCTCTCCTGTCTTGCCCTCTGCTCCCCTCAACAATTTATTTCAGTGGATCCACCTGTTCTGCTCCCCACTCTGTCTCTAGTGAATCCTCTCATGCCCTGGACCTCTGGCCTACACCCCAGCTCTTGCATGCATAAATAAACAGATCCTTAGAACAATAAAAATGGAGAAAATATTTGCAAATCATGCATCTGAAAACTGCTTAATATCCAGAATATTCAAAGAACTCATGCATCTCAACCACAACAAAATGACGACCTATTTTAAAAATAGAGAATCTGAGTAAGTATTTAGCCAAAGAAAACATACACGAAAAATATACATGAGAAGATGCCCATTTTCATTTGTTATTAAGGAAATGCGTGTCAAAGCCACAATGAGATACCACCTCACACTTGTTAGAAAATCTTTCATCAAAAAGACAAGAAGGCTCTGTCTGGTGGTGCAAGGGGTTAAAGCACAGCACTGTGAATCTACCAACAGCCACTGCAGCACAAGTTCTATCCCCGGCCAAGGAGGTGACCCACATGGCCTGGCAGACCTCTCCTGTCTCTCTGCTGCTTCCCTCTTCAGTGTATTTCAGTCAATCTGCCTGTTCTGCTCCCTACTTTGTCTCTGATGAATTCTCTCACCCCCTACAACTCTCTTAGTTCTTGTATGCATAAGTAAATAAATCTTTAAAAAACAAAGACAAAAAAAGTATTGCAAATATGTGGGGGAAAGGCACCATTGTGCACTGTAGGTGGGAATATAAATTAGCACAACCACTGTGGAAAACTATGAACATTTCCTAGAAAATTAAGGCTAGAAATAACATTTGATTCATCTATTGTACTTCTGAGTATTTATCTGAAGAATATGAAATACTTATTTGAAAATTATGCTTTAATATAGCATTATTTACAATAGTGAAGACATAGAGACAACCTAAATATCCATCAGTGAATAGCTGGATATTCTCTGGGAGAAACATGCACACACAGACAGACACTGCTCAGCTATGAAAATAACATCTTGCCAGTTGCAGCAACATGGCTGGACCTTAAAGTTATTATGCAGACAAGTCAGATGGAGAAAGGCAAGTACCATGTGATTTCACTTATACTGGATTATAAAGACACAAAGGGAATGAACAAACAAGGCAAAATAAAAACAACTCGTGAATACAAAGACAGGCTTGGTGGTTGCCAGAAGGGAAGGGGATTGGGAGGGTGGGTGAAATGAGTAAGTGGGGCAATTGAATGAGGAGGAATGGAAATTAGACTGAGTGGTGCCATGATGGGTTGGACACAATTATTGTGTTATAATGCTGTACACCTGGAACTTATATAATGTCATAAAACAATGTGACTGCAATAAAATTCATTTAAAAATAAGTAAGGAAGTTTTTTTCCTTTTCTTTAAAACAATTTTATGTCTGAAAGATTGATATTATGGCAGAGCTAAAGATGGACAGGAACAGGCAGAGAACCCTCAAGGGGACTTTCAAAGTAAATCAAGGGTGAACTGCAAGGAGGCCGCTGTGAGAATGTCAGTTCTGCAAATGGAAACGAACAGATGTGAGAGAAATTGCTGGAGAAGACTTGGCAGAATATGGTGACCAGTTGGATATGTGGGTGAGGAAGAAGGAAAGCATTGTTCAGTTTCCTAACACTCCTTCCCACGACCCCATACAAGTGCTGACTGCTGTTGGCTCCTACTTTCAGTTCATTTAAAAAAAAAATTTTGTAACTTGTTTCCTCCCTCGCATTTCACAATGCCTTCTGAGACAATCAGAGACTCACTAGGGTGTGCAAACCCAGTGACTATTCTAACCAAATGATTATTTCTCCTAACTCCCCAGTTAATGTCTACCGATTTTAAGCTAAACTTCAGCATGTGGACCAGCTACAGGGATTTTTACATCAAGCAAAATATATATATATATTTTCCACATAAGTATAGACTTACAGGCTTATAGTCACATTTTTGTGGAGGGTAAAATTGAGATTGAGAGGTGTCTTGATGAGAGGGTTTGTGGCCTGACTTTGTCCCCCAACATTCTTTGCTTGGAAAAGCTCGATTTTCACACAGTAATTTCTTCTAAAATTTCTAGATGGTCCAGCTCTGACTACGAGTGACAATCTTCGTGCTACTAGAGGGTGATAATTTTCTTAACATACCATCTGGAACTTAACCAAGGAGTGTCTTTATGATGAATGAGGTCTTGGTTTCTACTAGAAACATTATCACATCATATATCAGTTTTATGTCAAATGCTCTGAAGTTTTTATAGTCTTTCCATTCAATGTGCTGGGGTGCCTTGTCGCAGGGTCTTTTTAAAATATGACCATAGGGCATTAAAAAGGATGACATGATTTATAAAACCTCCTTCATGTATCAGGCATGGAAAGCAAAAATACACAAACCAAAAACATTTCACTTCTGTGAAAACTGCTGCTGCAGTTCAGTAATGAGTAGGTGAACAGTCAATGAGTAAACATTCGAAGGACAGCTTTGAATTGATGTATCGAACTTATGAGACCAATAAATTAGTGTCATGGTAATGAAGCTTTGAAACATAAACTCAGGCCAAGGCTAACATGATTCAGGCAGCTTCCCCACGTTCACTATTCAGTCAGGAGGCCCAAATGTAGACACGGAGGCAGCAGACTGTGGAGGTAAGGAAAAGCAAGCATGTGTGGAAGGCTGAATGGAGAAAAGTTATCACGATGTGAGGGGGAAAGCAGGTGTTTTCTAGTGACTGCTGCAGACAGAAAAATATGAAATGAACACTGGATGATTACTGCAGCACCTGTGCTCATTGTGACCCAGAGTAAATCATCATAACGTGCCGTTGCAGTGCCCTGAATCCAAACTGCAGATTCCAATGACGGCCCCTCACACCTGTTCATTTCTTTTTACCAGCCAGGCTCTGAACAACTGTGTATGTGCATTGTGTGTGTTTGCCCAGCTATGCCTATCAATCATAATGAACCAAATACTAGTAAAATAAAACCAAAGGCCAAAAATCCTTTATCACTGTTTGTAGAATTTAAGTCGTTCCTAGTTCTGATATATAAAAAAAAATTAAACAACAACAAAGTCTATACCAAGAGAAAGACCCTGGAAGCAAAAACTAGGTAGGAAAAGGGGAAATTATATTTGCCATTTATTATTATTTTTGTTTGATTCTGTGAAAAGGTATTCATGGAGGAGGGATATAAGTTTAGTCTGCAGAATCATGATCAGAGAAGACACTGAACCCAGGAGGTAGGAGACTGTAGTGGAAAGAGCAAATGAAAAAGGGGCTTTCACTTCACCTTTTCAACCAACTGACAGGGAGCTTGGAGGAGACACCCAGAGAAGGAGTTGAACTGAGTTTTTATGATTATGTTTAAGAATATGTTTAAGAAATATGATTTGCGACGTGTACATGCTTTAGGAGTATAGTTTTGAAGTTTTACAAGTGCATGTTATCACAACTCTCCCCACACTAAGGCCACAATAATCCTACACCACAGTCCACTGAGCCCCACTTGGTCCTAGTCTCCCTCAACCAACTTTCTAAGATTCCTTCCAACTCTGACATTTTATGATTCTATGAGGTCCCATTCTTTTTATTCTTGTTTTTGGAATAGGAAATCTTTCAAATGAAAGATATGTTGCTAGTGGCTGTCTTAAGAGGCCCAATAAGATAATAATCGTAGCAATAATGTTTTCATGTAGAAGTTTTGTCATTTCAGAATATCCAATTTGGGTTTGAGTGTTTTTTCTTTCTTTCTTTTTTTTCAGTTGAAAGCTGATAGAACTCTGTTTAGACTTTTCATTCCAAATCTCTTGTCTTTTATCTTTAAAATACACCCGCTCAAAGTGGATTATACTAATAAAAACCAGATACCCAGAAAGGAGCTTGAGGATTGTAAAGAAGCAGAAACATCCTCTCCCAGATTTTCTAAAAGAAAGTACATATTGGAAAACTAAAAATCTCTTTGCTAAGCAAACATACTCTTTATAGGGCTAGGACAATAAAATAGTGAGCTAGTTTAAGTCTGCTGATTTTTATCATACAGAAAGAAAAAGCAGCATAAAAATCTAGGCGACCTGGATTGGTCATTCAATGTACCTGTCTATATTCAGACAGATCAAACATTAAGCAGAAGTTGCCAAGCAAGTACAGAGTTCTGTAGTTCTGAGGAGACCTCTTCATCACATGCACATTTATGACACAAATCTGGACTGGGCTTACGTCCCGTTAGGGCCCTGAATAAAATGAGGCTTGTCCAGTCTCTATGAAAAATAATGCAGAAGTTTCTCAAAGTATTAAAAATAAATGTACCATATGACCTAGCTTCTCCACACCTATGTATTGACATGAAAAGTACACAAATACTAATCTGAAGGAATATCTGTATTCCTATGTTATTATAGCACAGTTTACAATAGCTGGGCTGTGGAAGCAACCTAAATTCCCAAAGAGAGGTGAATGGATTAAGAAGATGTGGTTTATATACACAATGCAATACTACTCAGCTTAATTTTTAAAAAAGATTTATTTATTTATGCATACAGAAATTTGGTACAAGCCAGAGATGCAGGGGTGGGGGTCGGGGGGTGAGAGGATTCACAAGAGACAGAGAAAGGAGCAGAACAGGCAGATGGACTGAAACACACTGCTGAGGAGAGCAGTGGGTTGGGGGTTCAGGAGAGGTCTGCCACATCATGTGGGTCATGTCCCTGGTCGGGGATCAAACTTGCGCTGTAGTGGCTGCGATAGCTTCATAGTACTGTGCTTTAACCTGTTGCAACATTAGGGAGGGTCCTCTACTCAGCTTTAATAAAAGATAAGCTCTTACCATTTGCAATAACATGGATTGCCCTGGAGGGGATTATGCTAAGTGAAATAAGTCATAAGGAGAAAGATAAATACCAGATGGTGTCATTTATATGTAGAATACAGAGAAACCAAACAAAGGGTCAGATAATGCCAAACCAATAACAAACTCTAGAAATCTAACTGTGGAATTGAATCTACCAAAGCAGAAGGGCAAGGGGAGAGAGCAAAGTGGGGACGGAGCACAATGGACTATGGTAGAGAACTACTGGTCATTTTTTGATGCATGTGGAGTGGTAACAACACTTGAAGGGGGAAATCATATACCTCAGAATCATAAACAACATTGTAAACCAATATCACCTCAATTTTAAAAATAAAATAACTAAAAAAATACATAAAACAAAATGCAAAAATTAAGTAATTGAAGCTCTGTGCACATTAAGAAAGCCTATTCTATGTCCTTACCAGGTGGGCAATGTATAAAGGAGGAAAAATGTGCCCAGGAGTAACAAGCTTAAGAATGAAAATGCAGACAATAGGATTCAGGGTGGTTCTTCCTTAAGTTATGCTTAGAGAAAGGAGGAAGAAAATAAGGAAAGTGGAATTCCATTATGCTCAAGGCCCAAAATTTCCCCCCACCCAGAGACATGAATCTAAGTTTACAAATAATGTCAATGAATAATCAGAACTCGCTAGACTGAGTGTGAACGAAGGATGTGAATTGTTTGTCTAATGGTAAAAACACTGACAGGAGAAAATCCACTAACATTCTGATATTAGTATTATTTTCTAAATGAGTTATAAAAAATAAGTTACCTTTCTCTTTGCATTTGTCACAAGAGAAATCAAGGATGTTATGGTTTAATAGGACAAAACTTAATTAAATTAAATATTTCTTAATTATTTAGTCTTTCTTTGAAACAGTAGTCTACCTACCTCGAGTTTCCAGTCAATTACCTAAAAATCTTTAGATCAATTTGGTAGCTGGAATCTAATGAAACAACTTCAAAGTAGACTTATTTTTAGTCCTGCTCTGATCATGTTCCTCAGTTTTTATAGCTCTCACAACACCGAATTTGTCTGTAGCTGTCGACAACGTAGTTTCTTCTGTTTGGGGGTATAGACTTACTACATAATTGGCAAGTGCAACATACAAAGACTAAGAACACAGTCTTTTATTCAATAACTCAGTTGATGTGCAGCTTGAACAGGTATCAATTACACAAGTGATTGGTCCTCAAAGTATTCTCAGACATCTCTGATGCTGACCTCTAATTCCTATTGCTTTAGTCCTCTGACATTTTACTTGCATGTTTTGACTTCCACTATCTACGTTGGAATCCTCTTCCAGCAAGTTTCTCCATCCAGAAGATTCTGAAAATACTGCATTGTAATGGTCATCCAATGAAAAGGTAAAAATATCACAAGCGTAATCTATCACTCATCCCATGATTTTGTCATAAGCTGAATGTTGGCCATGGCAAAGGCATAAAAATCATACTAACATGAAAGTATTCACTTACTCAAGAAACCTGACAGCTGGGATCTCTTTACCACCTCGGTTCCTACTGTCAGGCCTCAGACATTTGTTTACAAATTTATCAACTTGTACAAAGATCCGATATTAATCTATATCCCACATATAAGTGAAACCTCCAGCATTTACCTTTCTTTTTTTGGCTTACATCACTTAGAATAATCCCTTTCAACTCCCTCCACGTTACTGCAAATGGCACAATTTAATTTTTTTGGTTCTTGAGTCCTTGAGTTGTATTCTGTTGTGTGTGGTGTGTGTATGTGTGTGTAACATCTTCTTAATGTGTTTTGGGCATTTAGCTTGTTTCCATATCTTGGCTATTATAAATAGTGCTGCAGTAAATATAGGAGTACAAAGACAAATGTTAAGAATGACATTTGAAAGCAGACCATAGATCTGAGACAGGGGGGAGGGAGTGGAGGAGAGAGTAAAAAAAGGGGAAGGGGGAGGAGAGCATAATGGATTATGGTGCAGGACTATGGGTGCTCTGGTGGTGAGAGAACTGTGGTAACTACGCCGAAGGGGAAAAATCCTATGTTGTGAAAACATAAATAAGGCTGTAAATATATATTGATGTGTACACACACACACACACATTAACTTAATTAAATCTGTATTCAAAGAAATAGTCTCAGCCTTGATATCACCCATTTTGTATAGAAAAGACTTCATACCAATCATATTATCTTTCTGGAGAAAGCATTCTGAGTCCTTAGGGAATTTAGTCTTTTGCCATTAAACTCTTTTTTAAAAAAAGATTTATTTTATTTATGCATACAGAACTGGGGTACAGGCCAGAGGTGCAGAGGTGGTGAGAGGATTCACCAGAGACAGTGTGAGGAGCAGAACAGGCAGATCGACAAAGTACACTGCTGAGGGGAGCAGCTGCCAAGACAGGCGAGATCTGCGCCATGTAGTTCACTTTCCTGGCTGGGTTTCAAACTCATGCTGGAGCAGCTGCAGCTGGCTAGCTTTGTAGTGCTTGCTGTGCTTTAACTCTTTGCACCATCAGGGAGGGCCTGTCAGTCAACTCTTTATGCATCTTAGAATCAAGGGAGAAAATTCCACAAGCTAATTAACTTAAACCACAGTAATAGCAAAATTATCTTTTTTGGGTTACCATGCTGAACATAAAGCATTACCAATTCCATCTGTAGATACTTGGAATATTGTACTTTTTTAAAAAAAAAATTTATTTATTTATTCACATAGAACTGGGGTACAGGCTAGAGATGCGGAGGATGAGAGGACTCACCAGAGACAGAGAGGGGAGCAGAACAGGCAGATCGATGAAGTACACTGCTGAGGGGAGCAGCGGGCGGCCCAGGAGAGGTCTGCCAGGCCATGTGGATCTCCTCTGGGGCAGGTGGGAATCGAACTCATGTGGAAATGGCTTAAGTTTCATTAGTGCTGTGCTTTAACCCGCTGCGCCACCAGGTAGGGCCCTGAAATCTTGTATTTTAAAACATATTTATTTATCTATTTATTTATTTATTCATTTATTTATTTATACAGAACTGGGTACAGGCCAGAGGCTCAGGGGCAGTGAGAGGATCATCAGAGACAGAGTGGGGAGCAGATAAGGCAGATTGGTGAAGTACATTGCTGAGTGGGACAGCGGGTGAGACAGGAGAGGTCTGCTGCGCCATGTGAGTCATCTCCAGGACTGGGGAACCAACTCACATGGAAGCGGCTGCGGCCAGCTTGCAGTGTTGAGTTCTAACCTGTTGCTCTACCAGGAAGGGCCGAAATATTGTACTTTTAGAAATAAACTTGATAGCTTCTGAATTTAAAGTCAAATTGACCATTTTATAGTTTTAATTGTAGTTGCCATTAGTCAAACACAAATTCTTCTTTCAAGGGCCAAACCAAAACTTGATCAAAAATTCATATCATTAAAGACTTGTATGAACTAATTGAAGAAACAGTACTTTAAAAATGAAAGGCTGCAGAATCAAATGTAGAATTTCATATGACAAAATCTGTTAAAAACCCAAATGTGAAACTTGTTTGTATATTTTTTCCCCCTGAAGTTCAACACAACTATATTTCTTCAACCCATCACTTGAACTTGTTTCTTTTGTTCATTTGATTATTTCACACTTTTTTCATTGTTGAATCACATTTTAAGATTTATTCTGTTGATCTCTGCTTTTTTTCAAATTGAAGTAACATTGTTTTATAGCATTAGAGTTTCATATACATAGACTTATATATTAATATTTGTATATGCTACATTACACTTGTTACCAAAGTCTGGTTTCTGTCCATCACCATAGGACTGACCATTAACACACCTCCTTCCCCCTTCTCTTCTGGCAACCACTATTTGGGTTCTTGTAATCCAAATGTATTCTTTTGTTTTGTTTTCCTTAACTGATTCATTTGGTTTCTCTATATGACGAATATCACATATTAGTGAAGTTAAATGGCATTTGTCTTTCTGCATCTGATTTATTTCAGTTAGCGTAATACACTCTAGGTTCATTTATGTTATTGTAAATGGCAAGATTTCATTTCCTTTTTATAAATAAGAAGTATTACATTGTGTATATGTACTTCATCTTCATTATCCAAATTCTGCTGTAGGTGTTTAGGTAGTTTCCAACTCTTGGCTATTGTGAAGAGTGCTGCAATGAATATTGAAATGCATATATGTCTTCAAATTAGTGCTTTTCACTTTCTTTAGATAAATACAGAGTGGGATAGTTAGATATCACAGTATTTCTGTTCCTAACTTTTGTTTTTAAAGATTTATTTACTTATGCATACAAGAACTGGAGTGTAGGCCAGAGGTGCAGGGAGGAGGGGTGAGAGGATTCACCAGAGTCAGAGTGGGGTGCAAAGCAGGCAGTTTGACTGAAATACATTTCTGAGGGAAGCAGCAGGCCAGACAGCAGAGGTCTGCTGCATGTGGGCCAGCTTCCTGCCCAGCTGGGCATGGAACTTGAGCTGCTGTGGCTTGGGATAGCTGGATAATGCTCTCTTTAACCCCTGAGCCACCAGACATGCCTTTTATTGCGCACTTTTTGAGGATTTTCATATTGTTGTCTATAATGGCTGCACCAATTTCCCACCGGCAGTGTATGATGGTTCTCTTTTCTCTATCCTGTCCAGCACTTGTTTCTTGTCTTTTGTCTGATTACAATTTTCACAGATATGAGGAGATACCACAGTGGCTGATTGTGGTTTGCACTTCCCTACCAATAGGAGAGTTGAACATTTTTTATGTGCCTGTTGGCTCACTGTATTTCTTCTTTGGAAGAGTGTCTGCTGGGATCCTCTGTCCAGTTTTAAATCTGGTTGCTTTTTGTTGCTGAGTGGTTTAGTTCTTTGTAAAGTTTGGATATTAATTCATTGTCTCATATATTATTTGGATTTGTTTTTCTCGTTGAATAAGTTGTCTTTTTATTTTAACAGTGTGGGCCTATATTTCTTAAGTTGTGTTTGTAAGCAAGGAAATATCAAAGACCTGTGAATTGAATAACCACAACTATTTTAAATTAAGTAGAATAAGCCTCATTACAATTAAAGTGGTTTATATACAACATGGTCTAAAAAATGTATTTCTGATTAATATCTCTGCTTTAAAGAGTCCCAAAATTATAATAATTTGCTAATAATATTACATAGTATTACACGGGATTATGTTTTTTTTTTTCTTTCTGGAAAGAACAATGGGAGGATTATCAGTTGCCTATCTTCTAGTCATTGTACTTATTGCTACTTATAGTAACTTAATTTTGTTCACTCAATAAAATGTATCTTTCTTCAGATCAGAGTGAATTTTGAATAGGCTAAACCAATTGTGGTAATTCTATACATTCTTTTTGCCAACAATTATTTTAGGAATGAGCATATAATATAATAAGGTCAATATGACATCAGGGAAATGCTGTTTAGAAACCTCTGGAGAAGATTTCAGAGTCTGCATATACCCATTACTCTAGACTGCCTCAAAAATCAGGACATAGATAAGCAACACTGACTACATATATATCAAGTGCATTTTCACATTGGATAAATCCAGAAACCCTGAAGTTGTTATATACAGATATTATATAAAGTGTCTTGATGCCAATGTATCATATTTCTCTTAGAAAACTTTCTCATGGCCTGTTTGAAAAAGCTGCATGCTATTGGTATTGTTTTACATAAAATTCCTTGGTGAAATGGAGGTCTCAAATGTCAAGCAGTAGAGGTCATATTTTCATACTACTAGTGATGATTTATGACAACGGTGGTTAGGTAGGGGACATCTGGTGTACTGGGAAACAGCATGGTATGGCAGACAGTTCCATCCCAAGCTATACCACACTGGTTTTGTGATTGGAAGCAACTCCTAGGACTCTGTTTCTTCATCTGTCAAAGGGAATTAATGCCGTGATGAATATATAAATTTCTTTCTAGAATCAAATATGGGATGTAAGGCATGTAAATCTAATATCTTCCTATACAGATGGAATCTATTATTATGATATTGCAGAAGACTTTATTAAACATTTTTATAGAAGACACCATTTTTCATATTTCTATCTTTTCTATACAATATAAAGTCAAGCACATAAAAGAAATAACTAGTATTGTGCCATTTAACTTCCCACTTATTTTCTCCCATTTTCTGCAAAGAGAAGCAAATATTTAAAAATAGCACTATAGGCCCTCCCTGGTGGCGCAGCGGGTTAAAGCACAGCACTGAGAAACTAAAGCCACTTCCACATGAGTTCGATTCCTGCCTGCCCAGGAGGTGACCACATGGCGTGGCAGACCACTCCTGACCCGCCCGCTGCTCCCCTCAGCAGTGTACTTCTTAGATCTGCCTGTTCTGCTCCCCACTCTGTCTCTAGTGAAGCCTCTTGCCACCCCTGAGCCTCTGGCCTGTACCCCAGTTCTGTATGCACAAATAAATCTTATAAAAAAATAGCACAATAGGTATAGCTCCTTTGAACATTGTCAAGTGTTTGTTCAGATTCATGTTAGATACTGTGGAGGTATAGAACAAGGGGCTTAGTAGTTCCTGCTTTTTATAAGCATTTAGCATATTTAGAGAAGAAAAGCACAGTCACTTACAGTGGCATCAGACAGCAGAAGAAAGATTTTAGGTGATGTTAGTATTGGTGGAGATCAAAGACTGAGAGAACTGTGTTCCAGGAAAGCATCATGGAGGAAGTGAGATAATGGGTGAATAGATTTCTGGTGTGTACTTAACCCCAAGGAGATGAGTTTGCTTCAGAATTTCTAAGGGTGCTCCATAGTTCCAAGATAAGGTGTGCTATATAGCATACATTGCTGTTTTACCAATTTAGAAATACAGGCATGCAGATAGAATCACACCAGACAGAGTATTAATTGGAGATGTCTCTAAAGTAGAAAAGACTGTGAAAATTGTAATGAGTGTATTACAAAAACACAGCTGGTCCTATATGCTTTGCTGGATAGTGTTCACAACTGGACTGTTGTGTATGAACTTCAAATTCAGTTCAATTCAATAATTTTATTGTCTCATTTTTGTAACAGGAAAAGGACTTAAACAGTGCCAAGAATTCAAAAGTAAATTAGACAGAAGCTGATGGAGGGAAAAATAGATATATATATATGAAATTGACTATACAATATGATACGATAATAACATACAAACCCATTTCATTCTTTTTTGGCAACAATGAGTTCCAGAGTTACTACCGGTGGCTTCCGAAGCACAAGAAATTTAATTACTTCCGAGGAATTGTTTGGTAATCTTTCACCAGACAGGCAAATCAGAACTACAAACTTCACAGATGTATAAAAAGAAAACATAAAATTGAAGATGAACTAGCAATTATCAAGGAATAAGAAGAATGTTAACATCATGCTATTTTAAGTTGTACTATATGCTGTACGCAAAGTATAATCTATGTGTTTTGGAGGTTTCTAGTTAAAGCTTCTTTGAATGCTTAAAATGTTTGCATACTTTAGATAAAATAATCTCAAAAGACTATGCTCATTAAAACAAATGCATGTACAGACACACACACACGCTGAAACAAAGTATGTGCTTAGTTGATTTGTTGGGAGAATATTTTGGCTTCTTTGAATTTCCTAGGTAAAAAAAATGTGCCTGCTTTCATTTTTAATTGCTGGGAAAAGATTTCTAGCTGCATTTGAGGTAAATTTAGAATTCAATTGCTTTTACCTGAAGTTATCTTTGGAAGAAATTGCTGTATAGGTGGCAGAATCACACCCTGCTCACAGACTCAATGTATTCACTATGGTATTTGCCAGATTCTTGGCAATCAGTCATTATTTTATTTCCCCAGCTTAATCAGGTTCACAATTCATAGGCTGTACTTGCTTCCTCAGTAAATTGATTTCATGAGTAACTTCTAAAACACACATTCCTTTTTCTTATCTATGCATGCGTCATTGTTTCTCAATATCAATTCTTGGCATGAATTGAGAATTGATTTATTCTTATGATATTCATAAGTAAACTATCAATCAGAATACCAAAGGGTGCAAAAAAAGAAGACTGAGTAAGAATTCATCAGGATGGATACCTTTTATTGAAGTAGAGAATTATGCAAATTAGAGTTAAAATAAGTAGAAACCTTTTTAAAAGATTTTTTTTCCCTAAAAACTTATTTTTTATGCATACAGACTGGTGTGCAGGTCAGAGGTGCAGGGGCAATGAGAGGACTCACCAGAGAAAGAGTGGAAAGCAGAACAGGCAGATCAATGAAGTACATTGCTGAGGGGAGCAGCAGGCGAGACAGGAGAGGTCTGCTGTGCCATGTAGGTCACCTCCCTGGCCACAGGGATTGAACTCGCACTGAAGCAGCTGCAGCTAGCTTGCCCTAACCCGTTGTGCCACCAAGGAGGGCCCCTTTTTTAAAAGTTAAAGGCCAAGAGGTAATCTTGTAGGGGGAGAAAGAAAATATTATCATTAATATTGGATGGTGGCACTTGTGCAATTATTTCTATTTATAAATGGCATTATTCTAATCTTCCCATTTAATAGAATATTTTAAGTTATAAATCTCAAAAACAAAAAGTAGGAAAGAAATGACTTTTTTCATATTTAAAGATTCACATTTTATTTAAAGTTTTACATCAGGCTGTATTTACCAACTTAAACTAAATTTTATTCTTTTTCTGAAATTTTTTACATTATTTTTAATTTTGTACTTTTTTCCATCTCAGTGGTAGTCTCCACTATGGTGGGAATGCAAACTGGTACAACCCCTATGGAAAGCTGTGTGGAGATTTTTCAAACTGCTAAAAATGTAGCTTCCATATAATCCAGCCATTCCACTCCTAGGAATCTACCCAAAGGGCACAGAAACAATAATTCAAAAGGACACCTGCACCCCCATGTTTATTGTTGCTCTATTACAGTGGGGAAGATGTGGAATCAACCAGAATGCCCCCCAAATTTATGACTGGGTCAAGAAAATGTGGCCTATATACACAATGGAACATTACTCAGCAATCAAAAAAGATAAACTAATGTCATTTGCAGCAATGTGGATGGAACTGGAAAAGATCATGTTAATGAAATAAGCCAGGAAGAAAAAGAAAAATGCTGGATGGTTTCATTCATAGAAATAACTTTTTATTGTGCTAACTGCAACATAAACAGAACACAAAAGAAACCCCTCCCTTCTCAGTTAGTGTGGATGATTACTTTGTGCAGTATTCTTTTTTTTTTTTTTTTTTTATTTTTTTTTTTTGTGCATACAGAACTGGGGTACAGGCGAGGCTCAGGGGTGGCGAGAGGCTTCACCAGAGACAGAGTGGAGAGCAGAACAGGCAGATGGATGAAGTACACTGCTGAGGGGAGCAGCGGGCGGGCCGGGAGAGGTCTGCCGCGCCATGTGGTCACCTCCGGGGCAGGCGGGAATAGAACTCATGCGGAAGCAGCATTAGATTCTCAGTGTTGTGCTTTAACCCGCTGCACCACCAGGGAGGGCCTGTGCAGTATTCTTAATATAGTGGAGACTCTTACAATTTTCAGCTGCTAAAACAAAATAAAATAAGTTAGATGATCACTTCTCTAACTTGAAAATCAGGGTGTGTAAGAGATGTGTTGAAAACCAGTACAGAAGCGACCACACAGTACCATATTCTTTTACACAAAGCATCCCTCTTCCACTAGAAAAGAAAGAGAAACATTCCATAGTATAAAAATCACTTTCTGTGGAACTTGAGTCTGGGTGAGGAGACTGTCAACCAGGATTTTCCAATCATGAGATCACTTAATTGGTTGAGACAGTCCCATTGACCTGAAGATAATCTAATTTAGGGCATTCTTTTGTTGCATATATTTCTCTGCCCTCAATATTAGCAATATGTTATCATGTGTTGGATAATTAAAACTTTTGGGATATGAATATATCATAGTTGTTCTAAAAAACAAAATTGCATTTCTGGAATAATAAAAAGGATCATGTTTCGACCTTCCCTGCTGGTGCAACAGTTAGGGCACAGTACCTCAAGCTAGCCGCAGCTGCTGCAGTGTGAGTTCGATCCCGGCCCGGGAGGTGATCCACATGACACAGACCTCTCCTGTCTTGCCCGCTGTTCCCCTCAGCACTGTAATTCACCGACCTGCCTCTTCTGCTCCCCACTCTGTCTCTGGTGAATCCTTTCACTACCCTTGCACCTCTGGCCTGTACTCCAGTCTTGTATGCATAAATAAATAAATCTTTTAAAAGAATAATCATGTTTCTATAACAGTTTGGATTTTATGTTAAGATTAAACTAAGAACAGAATATGTTGAGTCACCAATAAGATTAAAAATAAGATAAAGAGACTACCTGGATTAACGATCACTAATGAAACAACCATTAACTGAGTTTTTATTGAATAAGAACATAGTTCTACTGTCACAAAGATAGCTCAATATTGCTTAGTACTATGTTATGGAACAAATGAACTAACTACATTCTCAGAAGCATTCCCAGAACTAGACTTGAGTTTTTTCCCTGTTTTAGTAAAGATTGGTGTTTATAAAAATTGTGACCAGATAAAACATTGATTCATGACTGCTTTAAAAAAATTCCCCAGCAAAAATCTGCAACAAGATTATTTTTGACAATTTAGAAGGGGTATATTGAAAATGTAGACATTTTCACTAGATTTTTCAATTGCCCCAAATGACAAAAAAAGAAATATGCTTTTTCTAATTTTTATAAATTTGAGTGAGGTACAACTTCTTCACCTTGAAAATATGAGCATATCATTGTGAAGAGATGAAGTTTGGCCTACACTAAGAGAAAGTTGTATCCTCCTATTATTGTAGCCTAGTAACCTACAAAAAAAATTTAAATGCACTCGAGAAACAAGAATCTATTCCAGAAAGCTAATGTCATTTATTCCCTTGTTGTCCATTACCTACCATGTTCCAGAGGCTGAGTTATGTATGCAGGGAAAGAGTGGGCCTAGAAAATGGCTTGCTTCTTCAAAGCTATAAATCAAGTTCCTGGATCACACCCAGACGCACTGGATGGGATAACTCTCCCTGTAGCTGTTGTTCTGCCAAATGGAACAACTGCACAAATCAGGAGAAATATGTTTTAGGATGAGTAACTTATAAACTGTACTCATGGTTAGCAAAGTTTTAAAAGTGTTTCAAATGTTTTTAGCCCTTAATGAGAAAATAGAATCTCTGTTTGAATATGACCAGAAAATCAATATTTCATCTCCCTACAGAATATGTTCATTATTTTTTTTGTTTCCAAGTCTGCTCTTGATTTTCTCATTTCTTTTGTTGCAGCAAAACAATATGACGGGTAAGAGGACAAACAATGGAATCAGACCATGTGATTCTAACCTTTGTTAGCATCTGATCTTGGGAAAATCATCTAATGTCTCAAAACTTCAATTTCTTTATCTATTAACTGGGGAATATAAAAATACCTCACAACATTCTTATAAAGGGTAAGTGACAATTTATTGGTTTAGCACAGAAATTTAAATTTGGTATGTTCAATAAACATTTAGTATTGTTATGAAGGACATAATTATTTGCTCAATCTGATTTTTCCAGTCATTCAAACAGATTTTTAAAAGTTTTCTACATTATATATTTTTTCTTTATAAACAGATTTCTTAAAATGTAGCTCACATAGTGAAAATTCACACATTTAGATTATATGACAATAGTTTTAACATGTATTCAGAGTTGTACAACAATTACCATAAAACATTTTGTAACATTTTCATCATGACAAAAATATCAGTACTTATTAGCTGTTTCTCTCAACGATTTAGCGTATGACCAAACAATCCCACCCCTAGGTATCTAAGAGCACAAAAACACTAATTCGAAATGAAACCTGTACCTCTACGTGTATAGCAACACTATTTACAAAAGCCGAGATGTGAAAACAATCTACATACTCCAGAGGAGCGGATCCAGAAGATGTGGTACATATACACAGTGCAATACTACTCAGTGATCAAAAAGGATAAACTCATGCCTCTGTGGCAACGTGGATGGAACTAGAAGGGATTATTCTAAACCAAGTGAGCCAGAAAGAGAACGATAAATACTGGATCATTTCATTTATAGGTGGAATCGGGAAAAAAATAAACAAAGAATGAGAAATGACAAATGGTTAGACTGACCCCTGAAAACATACCATAAATATGAGACACTCAGGAGGGAGGGTGAGAGGAAGGGTTAAGGGTAGAAGAGCATGGTGGAGTGTGGTAGAGGACTGTGGACATTTTGGTGGTGGAAAATTACAGTGTCCATCACATGATTTATGCCAGCACCCATCTTGTAAAATATGGCTACTAAAATATCTCTGAGAATGTTTCCTTTCTTTTCTTTTTTTATTAGACCCATCTATTTATGCATACAGAATTGGGGTACAGGCCCAAGGTGCAGGGGTGGTGAGAGGATTCAACAGAGACAGAGTAGGGAGTGGAACAAGCAGATTTACAGAAATCCACTGCTGAGGGGAGCAGTGGGAGAGACAGGAGAGGCCTCCTGCACCATGCGGGTCTTCTTCCTGGCCTGGGATGGAACTTGTGCTGAAGTGACAGCCACTTCAGCAGAATCCCAGTGCTGCGTTCCAACCCGTTGTGCCACCAGGGAGGGCCCATTCCTTTATTTTCTATATCTCAGTCACCAATGTATTCTACTACCGGCTTCCCCATACAAGTTAAATTAATCTTCCAAAATAGAATTCGGTGGTAAAACCATTGAAAGTGAACTAAAAATTTAAACATCTAGTAGCATCAAGCTTGAAACTACTCTGTGTGTTTGTAGAACTTCTGCATCTTACAGTACAGTGTCCTGTTACAAAAACTGAACTCAATATATGTCATTTCCAGGACTGCAGTGGTGATTATATGGGTAAAGTTGTGTGTACTTTTTACCACTGTATTTACCTGGCTAATCATAGGAGAAGATACATTGCACATCTTCAGTAAATTTTTGAACAAATAAATGAGTTTATGAATGAAAGACTACACATGTATGCTACTACTACCCTAATTTTCATGTGAAAATTTTGAAATTGTACAACTTTCATAGAGATTTGACATCCTATTGTATGTCATGTTCCATTCCACTCAGTTTGTGATAGTTTAGTCACCATCTGACATGTAAGAACAAGGAAGTAATTCAGATGTGTATTCAGATTTGAATATGATTAACAGTGTGAGCTGGAATATACACAACAACCACATCCCCACCGTTTCTGAAAACAATAAATAGAAATTGATTCTAAGAGGCAAGAAGATAATATTGGGAAAGAAAGCGAACAACAAAAAACTTAATGTCATTGAGAAAAATTTTTAGTAGATAGAAAATGTTAACTACTGGTTTCAATTCAATTAGTAAATGCAGATTATATGTTGAAGTAAAATAAAGCCATACAGATAATATTTACTCTCCCTGAAATGGACACTAACAATGGGTGATTTCTCTATATTCCACATATTAATGATACTATCTGGATTTTATCTTTTTATTTCTGACATATTCCATTTAGGATTAGCTCTTTAACTCCATCCACATTGCTGCAAAAGTCATGAATTTATTGCTTATGATTGCTGAGTAGTATTGCATTATATATATGCACCACATCTCCTTAATCAACTAAGCTGTTATTGGGCAGTTTCCTTCTTCCCATATCTTGACTGTCATAAACAGTGCTACCATCAACATAGAGCTGCATTTTTCCTTTCTAATTAATGTTGTTGTACTCTGGGTAGATACCTAGTAATGAAATTATTGTGTTGTATGGAAGATACATACTTAGTCTTTTGAGAAATATACACACTGCTTTCCATCTGGGTAAGACCATTCTACACCCCCATTAAAAATTTGAGAGGAAACTTCGTTGGTGGTGCGATGGATTAGGAGGCCGCACTGCAAGCCAGCCGCAGTCACTTGAGTGTGAGTTCCATCCTCCCTGCCCGGAGGTGACCCACATGGCACGGCAGACCTCTCCTGACCCTCCCGCTGCTCCCCTCAGCAGTGTACTTCATCTATCTGCCTGTTCTGCTCCCTACTCTGCCTCTGGTGAATCCTCTCACCCCCTGCTCCTCTGGCCTGTACCCTAGTTCTGTATGCATAAATAATTCTTTAAAAAAAAAAGCTCTACGTCACTTCTAGACTGAAACATTAAAAAAAAAAAAGTGTAAGAGGGTTCCTTCTTCTCCACACCCTCACCAAAACTTGACGCAACTAGTCGTTTTGAAGTAGGCCATTCTTTCTGGTGTGAGACAGTATCTCATTGTGGTTTTGATGTCAACTTCCCTGATGATTTGAGCTTCATGTGCCAATTGGCCATCTGTGTCTTCTTTTGAGAAGTGTCTAGCTCCTCTGACCATTTCTTGATTGGGTTAGTTGTTTTCTATTGTTGAGTCACACAAGCTTTTTGTAGAATTTTGATATCAATCCCTTGTTAAATTATTGGTGCAATATTTTATCCCATTCTGTAGTGTGTCTCTTTGTTTAAGTTATCTCATTCATTGTGCAGAAGCTTTTAAGTTTGATGCAGTCCCCGTCCTTTATTTTATTCTCTTTTTTCCCCCTTGCTTCTGGGATGATTCCACAGAAGCAAGGAAATTTCTGAAATTTTTGTAATGGAGTGTTTAGCCTACATTTTCTTGTATGTATTTTATGGTTTCAGGTCTTACATCCAAACCTTTTATCAAGTTTGAGTTGAATCTTATTTCATTGTTGGTAGGAATGTGAACTGGTAAAATAATTATGAAAAACAATCTGGAGTTCTCTTAAAACTTGAAAATACTAAGTGATCTGGCAATCCCACTCTTGTACATACACTCACAGAAAATGAAACAACTAACGGAAAGCTCATATATTCCACAATATTCACAGGAGAATAGTTTCAATAATAGGATATGGAAACAACCTAAATCTCCTTCAGTGGACAAATGGATCAAGAAGATGTGGCATAAACACACCATGGAGTATTATGTTGCAATAAAAAGGACAAAATGCAGCCATTTTCAACAAAAATGCAGGAAAGTTGAGAGAATTATGTGCAGCAAAGTAAGGCAGAATGATAACAACAAATATTTGACATTCACAAAACAATCCCATAACATAAAACTAGTGGATATTAATAAACATTCTAAGGACTCTAAGGTTAAGAAGGAAGACAAGGGAGAGAGACAAGGGACGCAAGATATGGTGTTGAAGAAACAATAAACATAATGAACTATCATCTCACACCTGTGAGAATGGTTCATATCAAAAAGACCAGAAATAACAAATATTTGCAAGTGTATAGAGAAAAAGGAACCCTTATATATACTATTGCTCATAGTATATAAAAAATTGAAGAGGAGCCCTCTTTAACACTAATGCTAAAGAATATATGTACTCCTATGTTTACTACAGTACAATTTACTATAGTAAAGCTATGGAAACAACCTAGGATTGCTTGCCCAAGGATTAAAATGATGTGTTATGTATGTATGTATTGTACATATATGTATACACACGAACACATAGATGCAGTGGAATACTACTCAGCTATATAAAGGATAAAGTCTTACTATTTGTGACAATATGAATGGAGCTAATAAAATAAGTCAGAATGATTGCTTCTCGGCCTTTTGGTTAAGATCAAGTGTAATAAGTCAGAATGAGAAAGACAAAAATCCTGGATAGTTTCAATCATGTGGATTACAAAGCACCAAAAATCAAACCAAAACAGAGTCTAGAAATCTGAACGCAGAATTGTTTGCCGGAGGGCAAAGTGTAGAGCAAAGTGTGGAGGTGGGGGGTGGGCAACGGACTGTTTTGGAGTACTGTGGGTGCCATGGTGATGAGCGTGTTGTGGTGACATATACCTGAAAAGGTGTGAACCCAGACCTCTCAGTTATGGACAGTGTTGTTAACCAATGTTAACTCAATAAAAAGGAAGATTCCATGTTATGCAACCATTTCACTGCCTTATTCATTTCATAATTTAAAAATTGTTTACTCCTTACTTGTCCTAAGTGATCCTGAGAGCAGTTGGTAGAAGATATTGCAGCAGTCTATTGAGGAGGAAGCTAAGACCCAAAATATGGAGTGATTTGTTCAATGTCACGTAACCAGCAAGTCATCTTATGCTAGCTTTGCTATCAGAGTTTGGGTCTACTCATCTGAAAAAATGGACATAATTCCTGATCCTTTAAGGTTTGATACACTAAAAAAATAATGTGCCATGGACTCGGTAGTTAAATGTGTGTGAGCAACAATTTGTTCCTACGTTCATGTGTTACGAATCACAGGGTTAGATTAACCTAGATCCTAAGTTGAGTTATCACAAAAAACTGTCAGACAGAAGGTAACTACAAAGAAAAATCTTAGGAATTTTAAATTTCCTAATAAATGCTAAATTATAATGGTCAGGCTTGACTAAAGACTAAGTAAAAAAATGCCAATATTTCTAAGTAAACTCAATCATCTGGCCCTGTGTAAGGCACAGATTTCCTACTTTTCTCCTCCATTCCTTCTCATCTGTGATCTACCCAGAAAAATGAAGACTGTCTTCACAACTCCCCCCACCCCCCCGCTCCCCAATGAAGATAGGATTCTGGATTCAGAATCAAGGAAACACTGGGAAAAATTTTAAACTGAATTTCTGGACAAAGAGATGGTCACTTACATATTCAAGTTCCTTAAGTAAGTAGGTTGATAAGTAGCATAGTCTCTAGTAAAGCGGTAAACACATCCGTTGTATATAGTGGCATTGTCTGTGCAGAACCAAGTATTTAATAAAACACTTTAGCTGTCATCCTCAGTCATCCATCTCCACAGCATGAACTTCATATATGAAGTTCTCCTTCAGTGTCACCACTGTAGGACAACTGAACAAATGGCTTGATTATAGTGGCTACACATGTAAAAGCTTCAATAATTGTTTCTATTTCAGCCTCTTTGAGATGATAGGTTTTTGTCCTGAAGCTGCATTAGCATCTGCCTAAATTTTATATCTCCCATGCCCATTTCAATCTCACTACACATAAATACACACAGCCCTGCTTTTCTCCCTACAGATTTCATTGCAGATTACTGAAGAGAAATAGGCTCTGGTTTCCTTGAAAAATGGGCAGTTGAGAAGGCAGAAGCTGTATATTTCTGATTTATCATTACTCTAGAATAGGAAATTAAAATTACAAAACAAACTACAAGAAAGAATTTTCCTGTTAAAATTAACCAATTATCTATAAACCGGGTTTGCAAGTATTCTTTAAATGGAAGACATTATAAAGGTACAGAAGAATCAAGAAAACTGCTTTTGTTACTTTGTTGGGTGCAGAGCTGAGGAAGGCTGAGTTTCGTGCCAAGTCAATGTGGGGAATCAGGGCCCAAGTTTGAGAAAACAGAACAGGACAGAGGCAGAAAGACACTTATGCGGCAGGTTTCCCCTCTGTCGTGTTAAAATCTGAGAGCAGAGTTGGTGGGAGAAAGCCTGGAATGCAGGTGAGGTGCGTTTAGATTCCATAGCCGCCGATGGCTCCGCCTCCCTTCCTCTTTCCGCGCCAACAACCCCCACCCGCATCCCATCGCTTGAACCCTCTCTCGCTCCTCCCGAGGCCCCTCCCTGGCCCCGCCCACAGGCTCCCACTCAGCTTGTGACCGAGTCATAAGTATCCCCTGGTCTTGCTAGCTGCGGCATAAGGCAAACTGGGAAGACAGTAGGTGGTGCTAGGGCTAGCACGATTTTTTTTCCCTACCGGCAGCCCAGGACGCTCATTCCAGCCTGCACTTACATCGCAGCCCAGAGTCACCATGGTGAAAATCGCCTTCAACACACCCACCGCGGTGCAAAAAGAGGAGGCTCGGCAAGATGTGGAAGCCCTAGTGAACCGCACAGTCGGAGCTCAGATCTTAACCGGCAAGGTAGCAGTCCCCAATACACTCCGGACAGCCTGTTGGTGTTGGGAAGGGGGTTGGGGGAGGTGGAAGAAAGTAATGGGGCTGATGGCACAGGATAAAATGAAAGCTGCTTTTGTGATCCTGCTTTCTCAGACAGTCTTGTTCTAAACGATTAAACTATTCTTCGGGCTTTCGCATGGTTCAGTCTGGTCAGCCACCTTCTTTCTGTGGTGCCCTACACCCGGCTTTATCCCAGCACGTCGAGCCACGTTCCTGTGGTTCTAATTCACGCTGTATGTGGCTTGAGTGCTGTAGGAGGGAATTTGAGGAGAACCTCTGGGACCCAGTGTCATCTCCTTGGGAACATGTGGGGGACAGGGGTTCACTGAGAGAAATGCTGCCAAATCCCCATCTCCAAAGGCGTGCACAATCTCACTGGGGCAGAGTGGACTGCGGGGTGAGCAAGGGAAGGAGATTAAACTCTTTCTTTTCGACGCGGATGAAGTTTTATGAATCTGAGTCCTTCTAGCATCACTGAATGTTGGGGGAGAGGGCAGGACAGCTTTAACTTGAAGCAATAAAGGCTGGGGCAAGTATGCGTCTCTGCTTGAGCATGGATATTTTCAATTTCTTGGTCATAGGGGCTTTTAAGTATTTGGTAATGGAGTTCATCAAAATTTAAGTTGGCTTTAAATAGAATTTGGGATGTTCACTGTGCTCTCTTACTGCAAAAACTTCGTGTGTTTTTCGAGTGGCAATTTCTAAAGAAAACATGCTTCCATAAAAATTAATTTAGAGATTTTTTTCCCTTTTTCTTTTTTTAGTATTTCTGTTTGAGTCATGGTGCCTCTCAGTACCTCCCCTCCCCCGCCCGCCATATAGAGCTGTAACTCATGTCCGAACTTGTAATTTAAAACTATTAACATTGCCAAGAACTGGGAGAGTTTTCAAGAAATATATATTAGCCATTATTTATTCAGTCCAATTTCCTTTAAACATCTGTTATGGTTTCAATGTTTATAAACTACTTCTCATTTCCTCAGTAAAAATCACAATGTTAAAAAGCTCAGTGATATTTTCTTCTTGTGATACAAGATCTACGAAGAACTTTTGAGTCCAGAATGGAAATTTTAAATGTGCTTTGAGTGAAACGATAACCGCAGTAGAAAAATGATCGTGCACACAAGTTGAAATACTGTGTTTATGCACAAGTTTTACCGTGAAAATATTCAACATTTAAGCCAGCAATCAGACTAACTTTTGTGTATTATACATTTCAGAATGCAAAAGTAACACTCCCTTGCATTGTTGAGGTTTTGATTAAATGATAGAAGGTTAAATATGTAACCTACCGACTCTGTAAGTGAAACATTGCCAGATTATGGGGGAGGTCTAATTAGATGCCAGTAGTTAAATATAGTCACATAGTTATCCCTTTTTTTTTCTCAGCAGCGAAAACCTCATGACTTGTAGTTGGGATTCAACTAATATGCAAGTTATACTTCTTGCCAGGCTTGTGGTGTGATGAGAAATAAACAAATATGAGCATTTGCAATGTTATTAGATTTGTTGGGTGTTGCGAAACTCTTATAGGATCTTGACTTGGCCACTGCAGGGCACTGATTTTGTTACTCGACAGAGAGAAATTAGCTATATGGTAAGTGACAACCACCAACAAACATCCTGAGGTCCAGAAAATTTAAATGAAAGCAAAAAGTCATTATTGCTAGTGCGGTAGGAAATGTTTGTAATTGAGACGTTTATAGTAAGACTTTGCTTAATAATAGACTCCCTGATTATTGGAAGGAGAAAATAAATTTCAGTATTTATTTTTTTCATATCTCAGAAGGAAAAGAAAAAAATTAGTTCCTTGGAATATTTGAAATTAAGTCATTTTGTAATTTATGGGCCAGTCATTCATCTTTATGGACCTCAATTTAATCAACTGAAATACAATTTCTAAGTCTAGATTACAGTGATTTACAATCATAATTTACAATTCTGTCTCTATAGTGTCAATTAGAAGCATTTTAATACCAATAATTTAAAATCTCTGATAAAGAAAAGCCCTAAGGTTTATAGAAACTAATGAAGGTTTGAATTTTGATAAATGTAGCGAAGAAAATGTGAATATCAACTTTCTTTGAATTTTAAAGAAAAACATATATATATATTTAAATTATCAGTTGCTTAACTAGGTCACATGAGCATTATAGTAGTTGTTAAGGAAAAGAGCTAATGGGCTAAAAGACTCAAACAGATATATTTATATATCAGTTTGAATGACTTAACCTTTCACTAGCCTAGACTAGATTTGCTGACTTCATAAATTTTGCCCTTCTGTCAAAATATGTCTTCAAGATATTTTGACATAAAATAATAGGATTGAAGAACCCCTGATCCAAAGCTCTGGGAAGAATGCAGAATTAATAAGTTACTTGTTTGCTTTGAAATCTTTCTTGTTCCAAACCCTAAGCAAATGATTGACTTATTAGAATTTTGCAGTCATGGTTACACACATTTTGTATCTCAGTATCTCAAATACTGTACTTTAAAATTTAGTGTTTTATCTAGAACTTGGAAAATATTATTTCGTTCATGCAGTATATAGCTATAGAGCATTGGGTGGCATTGGGAAGCCTATTATCTCTTTAAATATAGGAGCAATATGAAATATCTCACTTTCTATATTTCAGATTGTAAAATAAGTGGAAATGGCATTAGCTGTCTTATAGAACTCCTTACAGAACTTAATTTTCAAAAAAAGGGCCTTTTGAAATTATTTAATTAATGGACAATTTTCTTCAATTGGCAAGCAAATAGCTATGAAAATTGTCAAGAAATACAAATGTATTCCAGAAAGTTAGTGATTATAACACTAAACAAATCAAAAAATTTATAATTTCCTTTTATTTAAAGAGGATAACTTATTGCATACATGAATGGTTCAGATAATTCTACAAGTATGTATTTGAAATAATTTCATATCTATATTTGGGTATGGAAATGCTAGAAGGGTTCCCTCTCTGGTGGCACAAGGGGTTAAAGCGCAGCACTATGAAGCTAAGTGTAGCCACTGCACCATGAGTTTGATGCCTGGCCAGGGGAGTGACCCACATGGCACAGCAGACCTCTCCAGTCTTACCCACTGCTCTCCTCAGCAGTGTATGTCAGTGGATCTGCCTGTTCTGTTCTCCACTCTATCTCTGGTGACTCCTTTTACCCCCTGCAAGTCTGGCCTGTACCCCAGTTCTTATATGCATAAATAAATAAAGCTTAAAAGAAAAGAAATGCTTGAGGGAAGGTAAATATAACTGGAGATTTCCACATCTATTAAATACCATTCATTGTCTTGAAATGATTTTAGACTAGGATAGTAGCATCTTTTCAAAATATTTTGGGTTTCAAGGAAAATAAATCATATAGGAAAGGAACTATGTGTCTAAAAGTGCAATCAGTTTGTTTAGTTATTTGTTTATTTTTAAATGAAATACTATTGTTTTACATACTTTTGGCAGTATAGGGTTTCTCCTCTCAGGCGTGATCACCATATCTCTCCCATTTGTTTTTGCTTTTCTTTAAATAGGAACTCCTAGTTGCAGCCCAGGAAAAAGAAAGCTCCTCTGGGAGATGCATGCTGACTCTCTTAGGCCTGTCATTCATCTTGGCAGGACTTATTGTGGGTGGAGCCTGCATTTACAAGTACTTTATGCCCAAGGTAATAATTACAATTATTATTTGGATTGCTTAGTGTTATACATTTAGCAACAACTTAAATAATTCTCTGTAGCAGAGAAATGAAAATTTATAGATTATAGTTACCTTTTAGTTTATAAAGTTAATATTTCTTCATGTTGACAACTATAGTCAATAATCTTCAGCTTGCTAAAGAGTACAATAAATTGGTATGAGTGTGAGAAATGATTCAAATGTCATGGTAGTATTACAATAATTTGTTCTTCCATTTTCATCTTCTAGAATACTATCTACCATGGAGAGATGTGTTTCCTTGATTCAGAGCTCCCTGCAAATATCCTCCGAGTAGGAGAGCCCTACTTCCTGCCTGTCACTGAAGAAGCTGACATTCGTGAGGATGACAACATTGCAATCATTGATGTGCCTGTCCCCAATTTCTCTGACAGTGACCCTGCAGCAATTATTCATGACTTCGAAAAGGTGGGTTTCTTATTCTCATTGATATTTTCACAGCTTATTCATTTGTACAAAACCTGTTTATAAATGTACCTTTTTATTTTCTGAAGAAGGGTACCAGTATTCATGGGTTATTATAACACAAAGATAATATCATTAATGTCCTAGAATTTATTTTTCTTTAATTGAAGTAACATTGTATTATAACAAAGATTTCAAGTGTACAGCATTATAAATCAACATATGTATATAGCACATTATGTACTTTTTTTGCAGCAAAGCCTTTTTCATTTGCTTGATATTAATGTTGATAATGAATCAACATTAGTTGATTTTGAAAGGCTTAAGCTGCATATTCTAATAGTAGCTGGAAAATCCACAGCATTGATACTTTGATATTACACCTCATATTTCTCTCCTCCTAACAGGGAATGACTGCTTACCTGGACTTACTGCTGGGGAACTGCTATCTGATGCCGCTCAATACCTCCATTGTTATGTCTCCAAAGAATCTGGTGGAACTCTTTGGCAAACTGGCTGTATGTATTTTGGATGTCAAAATTTTTATAAACATTTCCAATTTTTTTCATTTAAAAAATAATTATTTGAACCAAAACATTCCAAGTCACTGAAATATAATTTTCAAATAAGAAACATTTTATGAACCTAAAATTGCCCTAAAAAGTATTTTAAAAATGCATCTGCTATAGATAAAGATTTAAATAATGTTTTAGAGAATTTATCACTTCAGTTTTTTTTTTTTAATTATAATTTTTAGAGTGGTAAATACTTGCCTCACACTTACGTGGTTCGTGAAGACCTAGTTGCTGTGGAAGAGATTCGTGATGTTAGTAACCTTGGCATTTTTATTTACCAACTTTGCAACAACCGCAAGTCCTTCCGCCTTCGTCGCAGAGACCTTCTGCTAGGTAAGACATTTAGCCTTTCCTTTGTACTGTCTAACTGGGGACTGAAGTATGTTGGGAAAAGCTGAGAGCAAATTTAGATATGTTTTTATTTACACAAAAGTTCAACAGCCTTTTTTAAATTGCAATGTCTTGTTTTTATAACTTTATATATGTTTCAACATTATAATTTGACATCTGTTTACACCCGTGTGCTCACACAAAATGTCCAGTTTCAAATGTTAAATCATTTAAGTTGCTATATAAATATAATTGTTTTAGTCTTTTAGGCCATTAGCTCTTTTCCATGACTGCTGTAATGCTTCAATGACCTAATTAATAATCATTTAATTTGATGAAAACAAATGCATGAATTCTAAGGAGAAGCAACAACTGATAACTGGTCTAAAAATATGTTTTTCTTTAAAATTCAAAGAAATTTGGCATTCACATTTTCTTAGCTACATTTATCAAAATGCATACCTTCTATTACTTTTCTATAAATCTTGGGGTTTTCTTCACTGTAATAATTTTCAGAAATTAAAATTAAAATTAAAATTTTTTAATGAAATTTAAAAACATCTAACAATGCTTTTCTCAATTGTATCCCCATGTTAAACAACACATTATTTTACATAACAATTTTTCTTTATCCATTCATCCTTGGATGGATACTCAGCTTTTCCCCGTGTATTGGCAATTGCAAACATTGCTGCAGTGAGCATAGGAGTGCATATATCATTTTTAAATTAACTTCATATTATTTTATATTCTTCACTAACAATTTGTGATGGTGAACATTTCTTCATATGACTGTTAGAATTCTTTATGCCTTCTTTGGAGAGATCCTCTACCCATTTTTTAAATCAGATTGTATGTTTTTGAATTGTGGATTTGTATGTGTTCTTTATATATGCTGGATATTAACCCCTTGTCAGGCTATGATTTGCAAATATCTTTTTTTGTGTGTGTATTTCCTCACAGGTTTTAACAAACGTGCCACTGATAAGTGCTGGAAGATTAGACACTTCCCCAATGAGTTCATTGTTGAGACCAAGATCTGTCAAGAATAAGAGCCAATAGAAAAAGAAAAGGAATTCAGTAGTAATAAGAAGTCAGCGCTATATAATATGATTTCAATATTAAAGTTGGGTGGGATACTGAAGAAATTTACTCATGCATTTACTCTACTGCTTATACGTAAAAAAAAAAAGAGAAAAAAAAAGAAAATACTGGCAACTTCAAGCTCTTGTCAGTTTTTAATTTCACTGACATTGCTTGTTGTTTGAAACCAAAATAAAGTATATATTATATACTTTATATTATATTATATTTTTGTTTGAATTTGTAGGGTTTAAGCTCCTGAAAACAGCATGAATGTATCAGCTAACATCTTTACATGAATTTCCATTCTTTGAAATTTTTACATTGATCTCCACTCAGTTATGTTGTAGAAGATGATTTAAATTTAAAAATTGCTTTGAGCTTTTGTGAAAAGCATGTCAAATCTCTTAGCAGTAAATTTTGTTTTTAGTTTTTTGCAACTTCCCTGAATTTAGAAATTATGCCTTTGCATTTTTGCTGTGTTCTGTAATAATTCTGACTTATACGTGAAAAAAAGTTATGAGTAATTTTTATTAATGCAGTGATTCTTTTTTACTGATATGTAAATCCAATTTGTGAAATCCAGAATACTGTAAAAGTTCCAAATGCTGTGAGGACTATTTTATAAAGACTATGAATTCTACAACTGTATAATAAATTTTACCATATTCAACCACTGTTTCTTACTTGAGGTATACTTATTATGAAAAAGTAGCATAACTTGTTTAGCTTTATTTACATGTAAAGATAGAAAATTACTAAGCTGGCTCTGCCCAAACTATACATTTCTATTTTATAATCTCACATTTTACTCCTCTTTTGCTAATATATCAAATACTCTTTTACAAATACTCTAGAATTGGTTTACATGTAAATCGAATTACATGTCCCTAGCAAGTTCAAAACTTGTGAATGCTTCCTTTTTCACACACACCAAAAATCATATGCAGCTATAATAGATCACTAAGAACAAACCTTGAATAAGATGTCAAGATTAACACTTTTAAGAACTTCACCTGCTGTGGGCTCTAGCTGCCTACGCACTTCCTACTGGTTATGCCATAGCTGGCAGATGAAGAAGCATCTGCAGGAGTACACAGCACTGCCACTGAACTCAGGAGTATCCAGGAGGAGTCAGCCACTAGCCACCAGTTTCTACATTCGCCCTGCAAGTGTGTGGAAGCATCCTCGCTGCCCACAGAGGGCTGTGCCACATTAGCACAGAGCAGACACGTCAGGTTTGGAATGTTCCTTTAACTATTAGTGCCTCAGTTTCTTCTGCTCTAATGTAGGTCACTGAGAAATTTATCTATAGGGTGTTCCTGTTGAACATATGATCTGGGGCTTCCCTCGTGGCACAGGGGTTATAGTCTCAGTGCAATGAAGCTATAACCAGGCACTGCATCATGAGTTCAATCCCTGGCCAGGGAGTAAACCAACATGGCTTAGCAGACCTCTCCTGCCTTGCCCACTACTCCCCTGAGCAGTGTATTTCAGTGGATCCATCTGTTCTACATCCCACTCTATCTCTGGTGAATCCTCCCGCCTCTCCTCTCCCACTCTTCTGGCCTGAAGCCCAGTTGTTGTATGCAACATAAATAAATCTTTTTTAAAAAAAAGGGAAAAAATGAACAACACAGGTGTCATTGTCAGAAAAATCACGTTATGTCGCTTAACCCCCAAGTTGCATAACTTAACCCTCCCCTGCTTCCATCCTTAACATGTTAAAAATGTTCTGGTTTTAGGTTAAAGAATAATTTGAAAACACTTATAGGAAAATGAATCATGCATTTTTGATATTGTATTTTTATGAGTCAATGCTTTGAACATATTAAGGGCATTAATTAAAAATACACTGGTTAGGCCCTCCCTGGTGGTGCAGCAGGTTAAAGCACAGTACTAAAAAGCTTAAGCCACTTCTGCATGAGTTCGATCCCTGCCTGCCCCGGAGGAGATCCACATGGCTGGCAGACCTCTCCTGACCCGCCCACTGCTCCCCTCAGCAGTGTACTTTGTCAATCTGCCTGTTCTGCTCCCCACTCTGTCCCTGGTGAATCCTCTCACCCTCCGCATCTCTGGCCCCAGTTCTGTATGAATAAGTAAATAAATCTTTTAAAAAAATACACTGGTTAAACAAATGACACTTTCCTAAAAACTATAAAATGGGGGAGGGTACAGTATTTTAAAAAAACATTTTTCTTTTATTAGGTTAAAAATTGTCTTTGATAACTGATCACCTGTTGGTAAAGGCAATAGATTTTGATAACCAAAATTGCACTGTAGTCAAATAGTCAAATACATAGCCCTAAAAATGTCATTATTTTATTAAAAAATATATTTTAATTAAAAAAATAAAAGCTTATGTCTGCTAGGAGAAGATGGCAGACAGACAAAATCCTTGAGCTGTTTTTCTCAGGAACGCCAAGGGTAAGTGCCGGGAGGGAACACCCACATCTACAGTGGAGCTGGGGATGAGAAGACCAAAGTCTCAGCAAGATGGAGAGTCAGAAACCATCAGAAATGGGATAAAAGTCTGGAAAACTAAGTCAAGAATGGTGTCACTTCGATGGAAGGGCTGAGAAGGAAAGAAAATAATTCTCTGTGAGAGCATAACCTGTTTCTCGGTGCAATAAGGAACACTCAGGGACTAGGAGCTGGGTCAGGAGTAGAGAGAGTCACATGGCCATCATCAGTGTGGCTCCCAGGGGTAACTCTAACTGGCCCAGTGAGCCTGGGAAGATACTCTTCTACTAACCCGAGTGACCACCTGACCACACTGACACGAAGGTTACAGGAGGACACAGCAAACTTGATCTTCCTGGTAGCTTATTCATGGCTACCATGGGACATATTACTTGCATAGAGTTTTTGGCAGGAGACTACTAGAATCCAGGCTTCCAGGTGGCTGGAGGTATGCCCACTATTGCCTTTCTCACCCCTGCAAGACCTCTGCATTGTGCTGACAAAGAGGGTTGAAACAGGGAGCCTGTCCAAACCCAGTGTAAGGGGGAATTGCAACCATATCTCGCATGCAGGGACTTTCAGTAGGGGCCGAATATTAACTGTTAGCATGAGACTAAGGGGTACACAAGCATCCAAAGCTATTAAGAGGTATATGCTCTAAAAAGGGGTCCAGCCATCCACCATACAAAGGCAAAAGTAACAATCTTACTGTAAAATATCTTTAATAGAATTCACATGCATAGAGATAGAAGATAAGAAAGAATATTCTTAATACATTTCCTAGAAAACACCCCAAGTTACCCATCACTTCATGGGCAAATAGTCAAACAGCTTTGGCACGGAGTGGAACAGCTGAGGCCCATAAGCTTGCCACAGGTGTCTTTTGGCTAAGAACCACAACAGAGTGGTTAGGCATGTCTGGAACAGAAGGAGAGACATAATACAAATCAAGACAACAGGAGCCATTGTCTATGCAAGGACAGCCTCCCCATGTGTCTCTCACGAGTGTCTGTCTTCCAAGTATGTCATGTGCCTGTTCTTCATATGTTTCCTCTAAGTCGCCTCAGCAGTACCAGGGTGCAAGTCAGGACACTGTAGCAAAAGCCCTCAGGTATTCTATTATAAACCCGATCATGGCTACTTAACTCCAGCCCTAGTTTCCAGCAACCTCCCAGTTAGGTTGTCAGATTCATTTTATACTAGAAGTTAAAATCCTGCATGCCTAAGACCCCTTCAGTGTAGAGGTAGGGGTGGACTCTGAAAATATCAGGGGGTGGAGTTCATTCAGGATGTCATTACAGACTTAAAGTTTGCTCCTACTCTAAAAATTCAATGAATATTGAAACAAATAAAACATAAAATGCGGCAAATATAGTTACTAAATAGGTTGCAAATGTTAAAATATTTTGAAAGATGAGATAAAAATGTAAAAAAAAAGTATAAAGATGTGATTGGTATATGTTGACAGAAATAAAATTTCGATGATAGACAGTTTATTAGATAATAAAAGTAAAAATTTTAGCCTGGGAAGCAGTCCCACAGATTTTACTCTGTGAGAACTATTCCAAACATTACAAGTTTGAATTTCATTTTTTAGATAGGAATATTGAGTGATTGATGTAACTAATGTAATTATTCTTAAAGAGAGGGACATTCTCAGTTGGGGGGTCACTAACATCATTTACTTTCCCGTTATATTTGCCTGAAGAAACGTTGATATTTTCTTTTTGAAGGATTTATTTATTTATGTATATAGAGCTGGGATACAGGCCAGAGGTGCAGGGGCGGTGAGAGGATTCACCAGAGACAGTGTGGGGAGCAGAATAGGCCGATTGATGAAGTACACTGCTGAGGGGAGCAGCGGGCGGGTCAGGAGAGGTCTGCCAGCCATGTGGGTCACCTCCGGGGCGGGGACTGAACTCATGCTGAAGTGGCTTTAGCTTTTTTTTTTTTTTTAAAGATTTATTTATTTATTCATACAGAACTGGGGTACAGGCCAGAGATGCGGAGGGTGAGAGGATTCACCAGAGACAGAGTGGGGAGCAGAACAGGCAGATCGACGAAGTACACTGCTGAGGGGAGCAGCGGGCGGGTCAGGAGAGGTCTGCCATGCCATGTGGTCACCTCCGGGGCAGGCGGGAATTGAACTCATGCGGAAGCGGCTTTAGATTCTCAGTGCTGTGCTTTAACCCGCTGCGCCACCAGGGAGGGCCCGGCTTTAGCTTTTTAATGCTGTGCTTTAACTTAAACTGCTGCACCACCAGAGAGGCCCCAATATGTTGATATTTTCTATGAAGATAAGTGGGTGATGCTAGAATTTAATCACTTCCGTGATTTCTAAAGAGTGCAGTGTGAACATACAAGGCTGGGTAACCATTGTTTCAATATTTTTTATAAATTATTTTGGGCACTAGTGAGGTATGAATGGTTTACTATCAGACAGCAGATATTTTTCTTCATTTAGTTTTTTTTTTTACATTTTCATACACCATTGTTCATTTTATTTGATTTTTCTCTTCACGAGTAATCCCCATAATTTTCTCAGTACATCAGCACATGTGAACCCTCGCAGTAAGTCCCTTGTTCTTCTCCTCCTGTTTGACCCTCTCCTTTCCACTCTCCTGCTCTATGTCCCAGATCTGTGGAGTGCTTGCAAATTTTATTTGTATTTGTTCACAACATAGGAACATAAAGATAGTTCTGATATAAAAGCCAATGCAGATGACTTTCCTCTCTTGCCTGGTAAGTCAGGAAAGGGGTGGGGGTGCTCCCAGTGCATTCTCAATATTTGAAATGTATCATATTAGTTTCAAATGCATAAGTGTTATTCTCTATTTGTCCATACTAAACAAATACCATCGAAATATTTCCAGTTAACATACTAAAACACAGTTACATTTTCCTGATAACTTTTTAAAAGGATTTATTTATTTTTACTTATGCATACAGAACTGGGGTATAGGCCAGAAGTGCAGGGGCAGTGAGAGGATTCACCATGGTCAGAGTGGGGAGCAGAACAGGCTGACTGACGAAGTACACTGCTGAGGAGAACACTGGGCAGGACAGGAGAGGTCTGCCAGCCATGTGATTAATCTCCCAGTCCAGGGATCAAACTCATGCTGCAGTGGCTTTGGAGAACTTCATAGTGAGTTGTTTTAACCTGTTGCACCGCCAAGGAGGTTCCTCCTGATAACTTTTAAGATCTACTCTTAACTTTAAAATGTGTAATACTTAATTCGAGTTGACTGAATAAAAGTCTTGATAAAGTTTATTTTATTTTTTATTATTAACATTTTTTCTTACATTGTCTTAGTCCACAGAGTTTCCCACCACTGTATCACCCACAGACGACCACCATATTCCCTTGTGTTCTTCCCCCTGTGTTTTGTCCCTTGTCTCTCCCTTCTTGCTAGTTTTGACTTTTTTGAATTCTGTTGGTTTCTCTATATTCCAGATATAGGTGACACCATCCGATATTTCTCTTTTCCTCTGATGTATTTCACTCAGCATAATCCCTTCCAGACCCTCCATGTTGCTGCAAAGAGTACAAATTTAGACAAAAATTTGTTAGATAACCAAAGTGGGATTTGTATTTGGAAAGCACCCTGACAGATTTTATTCTGTGAGAATTTTTAAAATAATCACAAGGTTATTGGTTAGTTTATATAGTTACAAACAATGAATCCCTGAAATCAGATATGTAATTATTCATTACAGGAGTAGGGACTCTCATCCTAATTTATTGTGAATTAAAGAGACTATGATGCTAGCAATGTAAATAAACAGGGCTGCTTGATTATATTCTTGATTCCTAAAAAATACAGCATTGAGATGCAAGCCTGGATACTCAATATTTAAATCTTCTTTATCCATCTTGGTCATAAATGGGAGTTGACAGTCTAGTTCGCTGGCAGAGAGCATATTTGTGTCTAACTGCTTCACAAACTTCAAATCTATGCAGATGGCTTTTCTCTCTTGCTTGCTAGATAAAGGAAGGGAAGTTTTCAGAACATTTTACAATATGTTCATAATTTTAAAAACTTTGGTCCGATAATCAACTAATCAACTTTTACTCATTACATTAGTGACCAAGGTTGTATCTTCCACTGAACATGGGGAACCTCTCACATCTCTTACCTATTCTTCACCTAAAGAGGTGTACAATATCAAACAAACCTACCTATGATGATATGAACCAGTAATACTGTGTTGTCCTGGTCAGAGCCTAATACCACATCTGGAAAACATAACGTTAAATTTACATTTCATCTGTCATTGTGTGTTTTAGCAATTCCACATGTAGGGGTCTTATACATTTGGTGTCTTATCATCTGTTAATTTAGTCTGACATCTCTTATAACATTTATGAACTAGAAAATGCACAGTAATAATAAGACAACAATAATAAATGTAATAAAAATAATCATTTTCCAATAGTATGAGAGTAAGGCAGAGAGTTAAAAAGGACAATAATGTAAATTAAAAAAATCTACCACAAACTTTTTCATATTCCTTAACTACTTGCAATATACCATCTCGTCCTTTGTCAACTGATAAATTGAAATTTGTGGTAAGATTCTGCTGCTCTTTGAAAACACCAGTGACTTCATTTTCCAAAAAGGTGTAGTTTTTTCTGAGGCCATCGAGTTCCCATGCGAAAAATTTTATCAGGAGATTTGATTCTATCTCCTGTAGAACTTCAGAGGTGCAAAAAGGCGTTGGCATGCTGAGATTCCAGACAGGGGGGAAGGGGAGTGAAGAAGACACAGGAGTTGGTGTTGGGTGCAAGTATTCCTGCCCATCTTTTCAGTAGGTCTTTATTTATACTGTGTAGCAAGTAGTTAATTACTTTAATGGATAAGGTAAGTTAATAACAAATCAATATGAAAGTTCTCAAGGAAGAGGAAACAATTCATCCTCTTCCTGACACTTTATGGCATACTAGATTATACACATTTATGATAACTTTCATGTATACAGATATTTAACTATGACTCAAAGGATAAGGGGTCTGGGAAAGGGTGAGCTGTTAGCAAAGGGGTCTTAGGGAAGGAATAAACTGTGTTAGCAGAGCCATCAGTGATTGTCTAAAGAGAAGCTAATGGCTAACTTAAGGTTAGCAGAGAGTTAGTTAGTGATTGTTTTAGGAAAAGGTTAATTAAGGCTAGCAAAGAGTAGTTAGTGATTGTTTTAGGAAAAGGTTAATTAAGACTAGCAGAGAGTAGTTAGTGATTATTTAAGAAAAGGGTAAATTAAGAGGAAGTCACATAATCATGCATTAAGCAAAACCTGTGTCAATAGGAAATTGTCCAGGAGTCCTTATGCCCTGGGAGTCTTATCTGAGGTTTATTTTGTTTCAAAAGACAGAGGAAGCTTTCCAGGAGTCTTGATGCTCTGGGAGGGTCTTATCTCTCCTAGAGCTTTGCCTTTTGTCTCCAGAGACAGAGGAATTTCCTTTCCTAGGGCAGCTGTACTTTGCCCTGGCCAGGTAGCCATCTTATGAAGCAAAGGCAATCCAGTTGCAAGCTGATGGTTGCTCAGAATATTTTTGATAGTATGATTATCCAAAAAGGGAGGTCGTAACATAAGTTAGCAATGGAAATTCTGATCTTTCAGAGGTTTTTCCCTTTTGTCCAGTATTTGTCAGATGACAGAAACTGCATAGCTTGTGTCAGGGCTGTGTTTGTTTATAGAAAAGAGGGAAGAGAAAAGAACACTTGCACAGACACAAGTGGTCATAAAGAGTTGCCCCTGGAGTGAGCAGCTTTTTTAAAAGAGACGCCCGCATAGATCTAGGCGGGCAGTCTTGGAAAGAAGTGTCTGCACAGACACAGGTGGTCAGGAGAGCTGCATCTGAAAGGGACAGTTTTGTGAGAGTGACACTTGCATAGATACAAGTGGGCATAGATACCTGTGCTCACACAGGTGGGCAGTCTTGGGAAGAGTGGTGGGTTTTCCAGGGATACAGTGTTTTTGCACTGATACAGTGTTCTTTTGGGGAGAAGTTCATTCTTTTTGGAACTGTTATCTACTGTTAATTACATCCAGGGTATGAGTAGGTTGATTTATAAGGAACCATTACTCCCTACAATGCCCACCAATCTCCATAGCTCCACTTCTGATCTGCACCTCAGGATACTTTTTACATCAGTCTGATACTTGTTATAAAACTTAGTGCTAATAATTTTTCATTTCTATAACTGGTTTAACCACTATATACATAATTTCTAACCCACACCTCCATTTCCTGGTCTAGTGATGCTTCCATACTAAATTTTCTACTCTTAACCTCCAACAACCACCATGATCAGAAAAGTCAGCTCAGCTTCAGGATTGCAGAAGCATGGCCAGGATGTTTTTGATGTCACATACCAGTGCCTGAGACCAGAAATCCCAGTAGATAACTGTTGCATACTGGTGCCCCAAATTAGAAACCCCAAAATAGTTTATAAAAGGCCTCAAATCCTCTGTCTAGGTAGATCTCTCCTATCTCTCCTCTTGTTGTTCCCTTGCAGGGTATTTCAACAAATGCACCTTTTCTATTTACTGTCGCTGGTGAATTCTTTCACCAGCCTCATTATAATATTTCACCTCACTCCACAAAGGTTAAAGATTAAAGCATACTAAGAAGATTAAACTCTTCTCCTTATGTGAAAGTGAGTTTTGACATTTCTAAATTAGCTTAATTTAATATTTTCCTATATATCACCAATAAGTGAAAGCTATACGATATTTCTTTTTTTCTATCTCACTTATATTGAGTAACATAATGTTTTCCAGCTCCATCTAAGTTGCTGTGAATGGCATGAGATTATCTTTTTTCGTTGCTCAGTAATATTCCTTTGTGTATGTAGACCACATCTTCTTGATTCATTCATCTGTTCTGGGGTATTTAGGTTGTCTCTATACCTTGGCTATTGTAAATAGTGTTGCAATAAACATAGGAGTGCAGGTTTTCCTTTGAATTCATTATTTTTTGTGTGTTCTTGTGTAGATTCCTGCGTATGGGACCCTAGGTCATAGAGTAGATCCATTTTCAGTGTTTGAGGAACCGCCACACAGATTTCCATAGTGGTAGGACCAGTTTGCATTGCCACTAGCAGTGTAAGATAGTTCCTTTTCCTCCACACCTCATCAAAATTTGTTGTTGCCAATTTGTCTTTAATATGGGCCATTCTCATTTCTCATTGTGTTTGTGTTTGTTAAGGTATTATTTTATTTAATTATACATACAAGATCTGGGGTGTGGGCCAGAGGTGTGGGTATGGGGCAGTGAGAAGATTCACCAGAGACAGTGGGGAGCAGAACAGGAGGACTGACTGAAATACACAGCATAGGGGAGTAGTGGGTGAATCAAGGAGAGGTTTGCCGTGCTATGTGGGTCAGCTCCTTGGATGGGGATTAAACTCGTGCTTCAGTGGCTGGCAATAGCTTCATAGTGCTTATACTTAACCCCTTGCACCACCAGGGAGAAACTCTCATTGTGGTTTTGATATTCATTTCCCTGATAATAAGTGATGTTGAACATTTTTTCATATGGCTGTTTGTCATTTGCATTTCTTCTTTGGAGAAGCATCTATTATAGATATTCTTCCAATTTTTTGACTGGGTGATTTGTATTGTTTTTGTTGAGTTGTGTAAGTTCTTTGTAGATCTTTGACAACAGTATTTTATTGGTTGTATGATGTGCAAACATTTTCTTCCATTCAGTAGGATGCCTCTTTGTTTTGATTTCTTTCTCTTGCTCAACAGAAGCTTTATAGTTTGCTGTAATCCCAGGCTGATGCCTTCATTTTCTTTGCTTCTGGAGATGAGTCCCCAAACATGTTTCTGAGGTGTATGTCATGAATGTTTTGTGTACATTTTTTCTCTATATTTTACTTTTTCAGTTCTTAGTCAGGCCTCTTAACCATTTTGAGTTCCTTTGTGTGTGTGTGTGTCTGTATGTGTATGTGAGGTGTGAGGTAGTAGTTTAGTTTTATTCCTCCCAGCACCACTTATTGAAAAGACTATCCATGGTCCAGTGTATTTTCTTTGTTCCCTTGTCATAGATTAGGTGACCATATATGTGCGGCTTTATTCCTGGGCTTTCATTCAATTCCATTTATCTGTGTGTCTGTTTTTGTTCTAGTACCATGCTTTTTTATATTATTTTGACTCTGTAGTATAATTTGAAGTCTGAGAGTGTGATACCTTTATTATTCTCCTTTTTAGTCAGTAGAGATTTTACTATTCAAGGTTTTTTGTTATTCCATTTGAATTTCAGCAATATTTGTTCCATTTCTTTGAAGAATACCATTGAGATTTTTATTGGAATTGCATGGAATCTATAAATTGTTTTTGGTAGGGTGGCCATTTTGATAATGTTAATTCTTCCAATCCGTAAGCAGGGATTTCCATTTCTTGGTGTCTTCTTTTATTTCTTAGCAATGTTTTGTGATTTTTCCTTGTATAAGTCTTTTACCTCCTTTGTTAGGTTTATCCCCAGGTATTTAAGTTTGGGGGGTACAATTATAAATAGGATGGTTTCTTTAGTTTCTTCCTCTTCAGATGTATTGTCTGCATATAGGAAGGGTATATGATTTTTGTTTTATGGTTTTATAACCAGCTACTTTACTAAACTTGTTTATTATATTAGTTTTTCCATGGATTTCTTAGGGTTCTCTCTATATATTAGATCATTGGCAAATAATGATAGTTTTACTTCATCTTTATAAATTTGTATTCTTTTTATGTCTTTCTCTTGCATATGCACTCTAGCTAAGAATTCCAGTATTATATTGAAAAGCAATGGTGAGACTGGACATCCTTTTCTTCTTCAAGATATCAATGAGAAAGCCTTTTCATTAATAGTGAGAGCATTCTCACTTAATAGTGAGAAAGCTTCTCACTATTAAAAATGATGACAACTGTGGGTTTGTCATTTATGGCTTTTATTATGTTATGTTTCTTTTGCCTCAGTACTTTGAGGACGTTCTTCACAAATGTGTACTGAAATTTATCAAATTCTTTCTCAGCATCTATTGATATAATCACATGGCTTTTCTTTTACCATTATTGATGTGTTGAATTATATGAATGGATTTTCTGATGTTCAAATATCCTTGAGCCCCTGGAATAAATCCCACTTAGTCATGGTGTATTATCCTTTTGATGCACTGTTGGATTTTGTTTGATAAAATTTATTGAATATTTTTTTGCATCTGTGTCATTACAGAGATTGGTCTGTTGTTTTCTTTTTTGTGTGCTGTCTTTTTCTTGTTTTGATATTAATGTCATGTTGGCTTTGGGAAATGTATTTGGTAATATTTCTTCTACCTCAGTTTTCTGAAAGACATTTTTTTTAGAATAGGCATTAGTTCAAGTTCAAACATTTGGTAGAATTCTTTTGTGAAACCATCATACTTTACTTGTGTTCATCATTACTATTCCTAGTTTTCTTTTTTTAAAAGACTATTTATTTATGCATACAGAACTGGGGTACAGGCCAGAGGTGCAGGGGTGGTGAGAAGATTCACCAGGGACAGAGCAGAGAGCAGAACAGGCTGATTGACAAAGTACACTGCTGAGGGGAGCAGTGGGTGTGTCAGGAGAGGTCTGCTGTGCCATGTGGTCATCTCCGGGGCAGGGATGGAACTTATGCTGAAGTGGCTTTAGCTTCTTAGTGCTGTGTTTAACCCATTGCACCACCAGGGAGCGCCCCACTATTCCTAGTTTTTAAAGTTTAGATTATAAGACATTGTGATAGCTGTTGCACTACCACCCCTTTGAACTTTATGATTTATACATAAAAACATGCTTTTATTTTCTTTTTGAGTGACATGACATTAAAATTTTAATTTTCTTATAATAAAGACCATAAAGTAACCTCAGTAATTTTAGGCAAAATGATATTTCAATATTCAACAATTATATTATTAAATTTAGTAAAACCTTAGTTTTATGAGAAAGTTGGACCACCTCTTAAATAATAAGAGGAACAGATTCAAGATGGAGTTACCAATTGGGATTCTAAATTAATTACAGAATTGTAAGTGGAATAACTCCATTCACCAAGGTCCTTCTTAGGCTGGTGAATAACTAAATGAGATTAAACAGATTTTTTAAAAAGCAAGAAAATCAGACAAAGACTTAATAGCATATACATGTCTTGTATACATATGAGAAGCTCAGTATGAGGAACTCATTCAGGTAGCTTTGCATGCAATCTTGAATTCCATAGTTAAGACAAGGAAGAAGAAAGAAGTCAGGGTTTTTTGTTGGGGAAAACAAAAGTACTTCTCCAAAGAGAAGAGACAAAAGGATAAGAGACAAATGGATTAGTTTTCCTAGTACTAATACCCAAAATTATAGCTTTAAGGTACACATGCTTCAAATTAAACCACTAAGTTTTGAACTAGTTCTTGTTTACCAAGAATTCTAGATTATGATCTCAATATTTAGTTTTTTTTTTTTTTTTGCTAGTACTCATGCAGGCACAATTTATATTTAATTTTAATAAAATAGTTCCATGATGGCAAAGCTAGGAAGGACATCTCTTTGATTTAAAATTATGACCACATGTACTAATTTTTAGAAATAGCATTTTACTGATATTTGTTAAGACACTGAGAACTTTTATTAATTCAGTTTTTAAATATTCCTTTAAAAAAAATTATTTATGCATACAGATCTGGGGTACAGGCCAGAGGTGCAGGGGTGGTAAGAGGATTCACCATAGACAAAGTAAAGAGCAGAACAGGATGACTGACTAGTACACTGCTGAGGGGAGCAGCGGGCGGGTCAGGAGAGGTCTGCCACGCCATGTGGATCACCTCCGGGGCAGGGATCGAACTGAGGCTGAAGTGGCTTTAGCTTCTGAGTCCTGTGCTTTAACTCACTGCACCACCAGCGAGGGCCCTAAATATTCCTTTTTAAATAACTCTTTTAGATAAGAAAACATTCCTTAAGTTTATATTTCTAAGAATGTTCCTTAAGCTCTAAAGAAAATGGAGCAGAAAATTCCCTATCATTTTTCTAAGGTCACATCTTCTCTTAAATTCCTAGAGGAGTTTTTAGATGGATGTACAGTTTCACTAGTGCTTTATCCACTTTCTTTATTACAAAAAAAAGATTTATTTATTTATGCATATAAGAACTGAGGTACAGGCCAGAGGTGAGGGGGTGAGAGGACTCACCAAAGACAGAGTGGGGAGAAGAACAGGCAGATTGAGTGAAACACACTGCTGAGGGGATCAACAGAAGGATAGGAGAGCTCAGCCACGCCATGTGTGTCACCTCCCTGACTGGAGATCAACCTCATGCCTTGCCACAGTGGCTATACCCATTTTAAAGACAAAAATTGTTTGATTCCTCAAATAATTGAATTTTCTAACTTAAGTTTGATATGTGAATTTAGCTAATTTCTCTTCCAGTATACTTTCATGCCACAGAATTTTCCAGTAAGAGGTGGAAGCTAAAATCCTTACATGTTAGAATAAGTATCCCATTTTAACCATCACTAAATCCTTTAGGGGCCAAGACTAGAACAATTAATTTTTTTAAATAATTTAATAGTTTATTTTTACATAAATTTGTACCTTCTTCCATCTCAGTTGTAATCCCTGTGGGCTTCCCATCACAATATCACCCATGTGCCATAGTCCAGTATACTTCCCTCCCCCCACCAGTTTTCATCCCATTCCCAATTCCACCCCTGTAAAGTGTCTCTGGTATATAGTTGTTCATTATTATTATTTTCTCGCCTGGTCCTTTATAGTCCTGCTATGAGTGAAACTGTTACAGGACAGGGGGAGGGGCAGCACTGAACCCCCAAACCTGCCTGATCCAAATAGGTTCTGCCATCTGCCACATCAAGACAAAACATATAAAACTTTAATGAAAAGGGACTTTAGTATAGTGAATATACAATATGGAACACAAAGAATATAATTTCTAAATCAATCACCTGAAGTTATCCATCCTCTCGTGGGCAAAAGTCCACCCATCTAAAGCAAAGTATGACAAAAGACTAAAAGACTAAAACACCTTTTGGCCGGGACCCATGGAAAAGGGTCAGAAATGACCAGACAAAAGAGCAAAATCAAAATCAATATAAACACTGCCATAGTCACCTCCCTACAGGTCTCTCACACACATCTGCCTTAACCAGTCCAGGTCCAGGA
>NW_004567120.1:3541625-3616048 GCF_000260355.1 Condylura cristata | reverse complement strand
TTTAACCCACTGCGCCACCAGGGAGGGCCAAGACTAGAACCATTTTAAAGACAAGAATAGAAAATTCAAATTGCTCCCCAAATACCTTATTTCTGCTTCACCTCACATTAGAATAGGCCCGTTTCTATGAACGCTAAATAATACCCTATTCATAAATGATGAAAGACAAGAAAGGCAATATGTTGTGGTCTTATTATGCATTTGTCTGTTTGTAGGCCCTAGCCAGAAATTTCAGGTTTGGAACTTATCTCACACAAAGTCACATTTCTTATCCATAGTTTTCTTTGATCAAATAAATTAATGTTGACACGTAACTTAGTTTTTCATTCACCATGAAATTGGCCACCTTCATCTGATTTATTCACCTCTCTTCCTATTTCTGTTGTGATAACCAATCGGTGGCTTTATATCCTAAAAGTTAACTTCTGTTTTACTCCTTTTTGTTGTTTATATGCCATATCTATGTGAGAATTTATGCTGTTTATCCTTTTCCATCTGACTTCTTTGATTAGTAATATTCCCTGAGGGCCTCCCATGTTGTTGCAAATGGCAACATTTCACCTTTCTCTTTAATTGAGTAACATTCTATTGTGTATGCATGCTAAATCTTCTTTAACCAGTTGTCTGTTGATGAGCACTTAGATTGTTTTCAGCTCTTAGCAATTGTGAATTGTGCTGCAATAGACATGTTGAGAGTGCATCTATTGCATCAAATTAATGTTTTTGTATTTTTGAGTAAATATCCAGAAGTGATATAATGGTATCATGTAGAATTTCCAATTTTAATTTTTGAGGAATACCCATTTAGCTCTGTAGTTGTTGCATAAAGTACATTTCTACCTGCAGTATAAAAGAGTTCTCTTCTTTCCTCATCCTCTCCAATACTTGTTGTTTTTCTCCCTTGGAATAGCCATTCTCACATGTATGAGGTAATGTCTCATTGTTGTTTTGATTTGCATTTCCCTAATAGTAAGAAATAACGGACATTTTTTTTCTCGTGTGCCCATTGACCACCTGAAAATCTTTGCACAAGCATTTACACAGTTAGCTATATACATTTTTAATCAGGCTCTTTAATTTCTATTTTTGAGCATTATGGTTTCTTTATTATTGGATGTTGTTCACATATTTTCTCTCTTTCAATGGGAGATATTTTCATTTTGATGTAAGTTACTTTTATCATGCTGACATTTTTTAGTTTGAAGTAGTCATAATTGCTTATTTTTGCTTTTTATTCCCTTGTTGTTGGAGTCAAAAACCTAAACACATCTCTAAGGTCAATGTCAAGGAGAATATTCTTAAGTTTTATTTTTCATATTTTATGATTTCTGGTCTTATACACATCCATTTAGAATTAATTTTTGTGTGTGGTGTTAAGTAGTGCTCTAGTTTCATTATTTTTCATGTGCCTGTCCAAGTTTTTCCAACACCATTTGTTGAATTCTCCATGGTCCATTATAAGATGTTGGCTCTATTGTTAATTAATTGGTTATATATTTTATTGGCCAATAAATATGGGGGCTATGTCTGTTTTTTTTAAATTCTTTTCCATTGATCACAATGTCTGTTTTCATTTTAATGCCATGATGTTTTAACTATTTTTGGATTGTAACATAGCTTTTTCATAGGTATAAATGGCAAATTTAAAATTGATTTTGTTTACATATTCCTCTTGTCAAATGGGAAACTATTCCACCTACTATTCCACACAAAGTTTAATATGTATAGTGTCTGAATACGTTTTACCATTAAAAAGCAAGGGGCAAGACCCTTGCTACGATGCCAAAGGTGAATTTGTCATAAATAGAGCAAATGACATTGTAAAGTTATAGTTTAGAATTATTATGACTATTTATTTCTTTGCACTCTCCGTTTGACAATGACCTTCAATTTTCATCTTGCCAAACAAATTGGTGAAAGATTTCTTTTACTCTTAGATTAAAGAACAAAATAGAGCTTTCCAGAAGTGAAGGACATAGAGGTTTGGTCAATTATATGGTGAAAGGTGAAAACTAATCTTTTGGTAGAAAAACTAATGTAGTATTTATAGACGTTAATTTACAATGCTGTATACCTGGAGCCTTCATAACATTGTAAATAAATGCAACTTCAATAAAAATAAATAAAAAGAAAATCTCTTTAAGAAACATTTGTTAAGGATGGGAAAGGAAGCTAGAATGAATGGATAATTAGGAAGAGTGAGATAAAATAGAAGTTTTCAAAAGCAACATTTATCTCTAAATAGAGAATCATAGAATAATTTTAAAGTGTAGAGTATAAAATATGCCAACAAGTTCATCTTGCTTCTCTGTAATATGGCACACAGTTAATAGCTTATTGAATATAGTGTAGCAATTATTTTTGAAACATTATTCTAAAAAAAAAGTTCTCATTTCTTTTTTTCATAATATTATCTTATAGAGGCTAATTGCTTGAGTGAGACTTGTATCATATTTTAAATTTCAATGTCACCCCTTCTCCTCTGGAACAATTTTCAAAATAGAATCTTAGAATAAATAATGTGCCCACCATGGAGCTGTAGCTAGATTTCTTTCATAGGATTTGTGTTTCGCACCAGTCAGATATGAATACTTGTATAATATTTCAAGATAAGGTTATAACAGATAACACAATGCAAAAGTCTAGAGCCCAAGGACATTTTAGAAACAAAAGCCATAACCTACCTTGGGTGAGGTGTCAGAAGAGGGCGCCACAGACTTTAGGAGTACTAGAGTCTAGTCAGGGTTACCCCTTTAAGGAAGAAGGTAAAATGGTAAGATCACATTATGATTATCAAATAATAAAAAAGTAGGCAGTTACAGGAAATATTTCCTTAGAAGATAGAAATGACCATGCTTTAAAGGTTTTTCATTACTTTCTAAAAGTTTCTACCTAAAACGTAAGTTTTCAGTGGAGTTCATGATTAAGATACCCGGTTATAATCTTTTATTTTCTCTTTGTCTATCTAATGTATCTAATGGATGGGCTAAAAAAAACAGGTTTTGAAAATTAATTATGTTTTGCTATGTTAAGTCCAGAACCTCAGAAATTAATGTGGCCTTAGAGATTGTAGCTACTTGTTTATTTGACAGAAAGAGAAGCTGAGCTCTTAAGGAGTCACACAATTGGATATTGACAAAGTTAGGATGAGATTCCAAGATTCCAGTTTTCTGTGGGGGGTCTCTCTAATATAACAAGCTAACGAGTCCAGGAAAAATATTATCTGTACAGTGGTAATGTAAAGCAAATATGTCCTCATTAATTATAGATGTTTACTAAAGTAAGGAGTTTATAGAAGAAATGATATTATATCTGGTATTTGTTTTGAAATTCCTGAATAAAATTGTGAGGGAAGACATATAAACACAAGCAATATGCTCTTAATTATTGTAACATGGTAGTGGGACATTAGGGTCCATCATAACATTCCCTATTCTGTTTATGTCTGAGTATCTCTATAATATAGAGTTTAAGTAGCATGTGTTGTGGGATAGTTAGGTAACAGGAAATTAAACCATTATGTATAATTCATAGATTTTAAGGATCCACAAGTAAGACTATGACTAAGAAATTCTTATAAAAATGTGAATACCGGCCCTCCCTGGTGGCGCAGCAGGTTAAAGCACAGCACTGAGAATCTAAAGCTGCTTCTGCATGAGTTCGATTCCCGCCTGCCCCGGAGGTGACCATATGGTGTGGCAGACCTCTCCTGACCCGCCCGCTGCTCCCCTCAGCAGTGTACTTCATCGATCTGCCTGTTCTGTTACCCACTCTGTCTCTGGTGAAGCCTCTCACCACCCCTGAGCCTCTGGCCTGTACCCCAGTTCTGTATGCACAAATAAATAAATCTTTAAAAAAAATGTGAATACCAATGAAATTTTCATAAATAGATACCTACTAAAGAGTGTGTCTGTTTATGATACTGTACATTGCCATGTGCTAAATTGGGAACTATTGTCTTTAAAAGAATTCTAGTTGAGTTTCCAAGAGAGACTGTAACTTTTTAAATTTATTTTTATTTTTTATATATTTTACAACATTTCCCCCTTTTGTACATTGTATGCATTCTCCTCTCAGGTATAGTCCCTGTGTTATTTCCAACATCAATTCACCCGTGCACCATCACCATAGTTCCTTGTGCTCTTCCCTCCCTGTCCTGATCCTTCTCCCTCTTCCTCCCCTGCAGAGTGTCCTGATTTGTAGTTTTTTTATTTGGGGGGGGGGTTTACTTATTATTTTTTCCTGATCCCTTACTTGTTTCCTGCTATAATGAAATCATCCAATAATATTCTTTTTTTGTCTGGCTTACTTCACTGAGCACAATCCCTTTCAGCTCATCCATGTTGCTATAATGATGTGTTTATCTTTTCTAGATAACTTATTTTATAATTTTGATAATCATTTATAACCACATCTTATTTTTTCAGTATATTTAATTACATCATCCTTATTTATTTTTACAATGTATGATTTTCCCATGAAATTCCCACCACCAGTTCACCCATGAAACATCACCATAGTCCCTTGTGGTCTTCCCACTCCTGTTCTGTTCCTTCTCCTGCCTTCTTCTCTACAGAATATCTCTGATCTATAGTTGCCTGATGATTTTGATTTTCACCTTATTATAGTTACTTTCCCCCCGATCTCTTACTTGTTTCCTCTACACATTCATCTTATAAGTGAGACCATTTGATATTTTTATTTTTATTTATGGTTTATTTCACTGAACATAATTTCTTCCAGTTCCATCCATGTTGTGACGGACATGAGTATATCTTTTTGATTGATGAGTAATATTCCATTGTGTATGTATATCACATCTTCTTGATCCAGTCATCTATTTTTGAGCATTTAGCTTGATTCCACATCTTTCCTATTGTAAACAGAGCAGCAATGAACATGGGGGTGCAAGTGTCCTTTTGAATTAATGTTTTTGGGTCCTTTGGGTAGATTCCCAGAAGTGGAATTGCTTGTTCATATGGTAGCTCCATATTTAGTGGTTTGAGGAACCTACACACAGATTTCCATAGTGGTTGGACCACTTTGCATTCCCACCAGCAGGAGTGTTCTGTTTTCTCTACATCCTAGCTTAAATTTGTTGTTGCTATTTTTTTTTTTAATATGAGCCATTCTCACTGGTGTCTCATTGTGGTTTTGATTTGAATTTGCCTGATTGCAAGTGATGTTGAACATTTTTCATATACCTGTTGGCCATTTACATTTCCTTTTTGGAGACAAATCTTGTTATCTCTTCTGCCCATTTTTGTTTTACCACACTGTTTACATTGTTTCTGTTAAATTGCATCACTCTTTGTACATCTTTGTTGTCAGTCCCTTATCAGTAGTATTATGTGAACAAAAATTTCCCCCCAATCAGTAAGCTCACATAAAGAAACAAGAAATAACTCAAAGAAAGAACCTAATCTCCCAATTAAGGAATTGGAAAGAGAAAAACAAAATACCCCCAAGGGTAGTAGAAGACAGGAAATAATAAAAATTAAATTAGGAATACATGAAATAGAAGTTAAAAGAAAAACCAAACATCAATGAAGCCAAGAGTTGGTTCTTCAGAAAATTAAACAAAAATAAACAAATTCCTAGTCAGGTTCACAAAGAAAAACCTGGAGAAATCACAAATAAATAGGATCATAAACAAAAGATGAGAAATTACAAAACAGACAGCAGAAATCAAAAGAATAATCAGAGATTATAATGAAAACAAGTTCAATAGTCTGAAGAGATGGAATAATTCCTAAGACTACATAGTCATCTAAGGCAAGATAAAGAAGAAATGGAACACTTTAACAGGCTTATTACAAGCAGTGAAAATGAACACTTTACAAACCCTCCCAAATACAAAAACCCAGGACTAGATGGCTTCACAGATGAGTTCTACCAAATATTCAGAAACTAACTAATATCTATGCTAACAATCTCTTCCAAAAATTGAGAAGGAACTAATACTACAAAATACATTTTATGAAGTCAACATTATACTAATTCCAAAACCAAACAAGAACAACACAATACAAAAAAAAATCTCTCTAATCACAATACAGGCTAATCACTCTAATGAACATTGATGCAAAAAAGAAAAAAAAGTCAATAAAATCCTTGCCAACATAACCCAACAATGCATCATAAAGACAATTCACCATGACTAAGTGAGATTTATTCTAGAGCCACAAAGATGGTTTGGTATCTGAAAATCAATTATTGCAATCCAATATATCAACAGAAAGAAAAATAAAAACCATATGATTATATTAATAGATGCTGAGATATTAACAAATTTCAATGTCCATTTATTATGAAGGCCCTAGAAATTCTTGGGATAGAAGGAACATACCTTAACAAAATAAAGGCCATATATGATAAAAATATAGGCAATATCATTCTCAATGGTGAAAAATGGAAAGCCTTCCCCTTAAGAACTGGAAGAAGATAAGGATGTCCATGAATGAAGCTAGACTATTAGCTCACAATATGCACAAAAACCTATTCAAAATGGATAAAAGAGTTAGACATAAGACCTGAAATCATAAAATATATAGAAGAAAATATAAGCAAAACAGTATATGACATACATCTCAGAAACATCTTTAAAGACACATCCCCTGAGACAAAAAGCCTGAAGGAAGAGCTAAATAGCTGGGATTACATAAAAGTAACAATCTTCTGTACAGCACAGCAAAAGAGACATTACAAAAAAAAATAAGAAGAAGAAGAAATAAAAACATATATCCCACTGATTGGGAAAAAAATTTCTCACACAATACTAAAAATAAAGGATTGATCACAAAGATATACAAAGAACTGATGAACTTCAACAAAAATGAAGTAAAAAACCCCATCAAAAAATGGGCAGAAGAACTAAAATGACACTTCTCCAAAGAGGAAATGCAGATGGCCAACAGGCATATGAAAAAATGTTCAACATCACTTGTAATAAGGGAGATGCAAATTAAAACCACAACGAGACACCACCTCATTCAAGTGAGAATAGCACATCTTAAAACAACTAGCAACAACAAATGTTGGCAAAGATGTGGAGAAAAAAGAACTCTCCTACACTGCTGGTGGGAATACCAACTAGTACAACCACTATGGAAAACTGTTTGGAGGTTCCTCAAACTGATAAAAATAGAGCTTCCATATCACCCAGCAATTCTACTCCTAAGTATCTACCCAAAAGACACAAATACACTGATTCAAAAACACACCTGCACCTCCATGTTTATTACTGCTTTATTTACAATAAGAAAGACATGGAATCAACCCAAATGACCAAAAGTAGATGGCTGGATTAAAAAGATTTGGTACATACACACACACACACACACACACACACAATGGACTATTACTCAGCAATTAAAAAAATAAACTTAAACTTTTTGCAGCAACATGGATGGAGGTGGAAGGGATCATGATTAGTGAAATAAGCCAGAAGAAGAGAAAAAGAAAAATACTGTATGTTTTCACTCAAAGCAGTAGCATAAGGGACTAGGGGGAAAATAATAATGAACAAGTGTATAACAGGGACATTTTATGAGGGAGGAGTGGAAAATCAGATAAAAAATGGGAATGGGGCAAGGTGCATGGGACTATTGTGATGACACATTGGTGAGTTGGTGATGGGAAGTCCATGGAGATTACAACTGAGATGAAAAAAGGCACAAAATGATGTAAAAATAAACTATTATAATTTTAAAATAGCTTCTGTACAGCAAAAGAGACATTAACCAAATCAAAGAGAACCCCAACTAATTGGGAGAAAATATTTGTACTCAACACAACTAATAAGGGAATAATTTCAAAGATCTATAAATGGCTTACAATAACAAAGCAAGCAACACAGCCAAAAAATGGGCAGAACAGCTGAAAAGACTCTTCTTCAAAGAAGAAATGCAAATGACCAACAGGAATATGAAAAAAATGTTCAAGATCACTTGTAATCAGACAAATGAAAATCAAAACCACAATGAGACATGGCCTACACCAGTGAGAAAAAAAAAAAAAAACTGGCTAAGATACAGTGAAAAAGGAACACTCCTACACTGCTGGTGGGAATGCAAACTGGTCCAACCACTATGGATAGCTGTGTGGAGGTTCCTTAGAGTACTAAAAATGGAGCTGTCATATGATCCAACAATTCTACTTCTAGGAATCAACCAAGGACACAAAACATTAATTCAAAAGGACACCTGCATCCCTATGTTTATTGCAGCACTATTTACAATAGATAAGCTGTGAAAGTAAACCAAATGCCCTAAAATGGATGACTGAATCAAGAAGAGGTGGTATGTATACACAGTGGAATACTACACAGCAATCAAAAAGAGCAAATGACTGCCCTTTGTATCAACATGGATGGAGCTGGAAGTGAATGCTCAGTGCAATGAGATGGAAAGAAAAAGAAAAATATTGATAGCTTCACTAGTAGGAGGAATATAGGAGAACCAAATATGGGGTCAGGAAAACAAATAATTGTAAGAAATTAAAAACAAAAATTAACTGGCAAATATAAATCACGTGCATTCTGCAGTGTGGGAAAGGGAGATGAATTAACATACAGGAGGGAGGAACACAAGGTTGTATGATGATGGTGCATGGGTGAATTGTTGGTGAGAACTCTATGGGGACTACATCTGAGAAGACAAAACATACATTGTACAAAAGGAAGAATCATGTAAAAAAAACATATATATACATAATTAAAACAAAACAAAACATCAGCACAGTCCAGGTCATCTTCAGTAAGAACATCTACTTGATAAAAGATTGTTACCACACATTGACATTGTTTTCCTTGGAAATTACTTTGACCACTATGTAAATACAAAGGAATTTTCAACAGGGCATAATAGTAAAACAGATAACTCAGAAACTCTCATTTCACCATAACTTTTCATGAAAAATACCATTTGTAGTTAATGCCCAAAATAAACCACAAATGACAAGTTAGAGGTTTGGGCTCCATGGTTGTTTTAAGAGTTAAAGTATAATTTCTCTCTCTCTCTCTCTCTATATATATATATATATTACACCATTATTCATTTTTATAAGGTTTGCTTTCCCCTCTCAGGTATATTCCCCATAAAATTCCCACCACCAAGTCACCCGTGAACCATCGCCATGGTCACTTGTGTTCATCCTGCCCCTGTTTTAATTTCTCTCCCTCTACATTCCCTGCGGAATGTCTCTAATTTAACAAATAAATTAAGGAAAAAGGTGAGGTATAGATTCTCCACTACTATGGTATGTGTATATAATTAATGACAAGGATCAGAATAAAACCAAAATTGCAAGCTAAATTTGTGAATTAAAGATGTGTTACAGTTATCTACATGTTTAGTAACTTCTTTAGTCTCAGACAACCTAAGGTAAGCAAAGTAGACAGGAAGTTGACAACTTGTAGGCATCCATATTGCACATTAGTGGCAGAATAGGCGGCAAATTTTAGAATCAAGGCATTTCAACCTTTTATGAGATAATCAGGTTTTTTTAAGATTTATCTATTTATACATACGAAAACTGGGGTATGGGCTGGAGGTGTGGGGGCAATAAGCAAGTTCACCAAGGACAGAGTGGGGAGCAGAACAGGCAGGCTGAAATACACTGGTGAGGGGAGCAGTGGGTGGGTCAGGAGCGGTCTGCCACACCATGTGGGTCATCTCCCTCGCCAGGGATCGAACTCATGCTGCAGTGGCTGCCAATAGCTTTATCGTGCTGTGCTTTAACCACTTGTGCCACCAGGGAGGGCCTGAGATAATCAGTTCTATCTAGATTTGATTGTTACTGGAAGTAACAGTGAGAAAAAAATTTAGAATGGAGCTTAAGTCTTCCTTTTAATGTTTAATGTTATCTCTTCGAAAATATGCACAATTCCAAACTACTAACCTATCATGAGACGTGGACGCATAGAGGAAGCTGTTCTGCTGCTCTTGTGAACAGGTTAAGGCTGATATTTCTTTACATGAGCATAATCTTTGATCTGCCCATTCTGAGAATATAACTGAATAGATCATCACACAGATCTACAGTTTGCCTGCAGGTTTTGTCTTTTTTTCCTGACCTTTTGCTTGGCTTCCTTATATTCCTCCTATAAGTGAAACTATTGAATATTTTTCTTTTTCCTTCTGATTTATTTTGCTTATCATAATCCCTTGCAGTTCCATCCACATTGCTGCAAATAATACAAGATTATATTGTTTGATAGCTAAGTAGTATTTCATTGCATCTACACCACATCTTCTCGATCCACTCATTTATTTGGGGGCATTTAGGTTGTTTCCATATGTTGGCTACTGTAAATAGGGCCACAATAAACACAGGAGTGCAGGCTTCCTTTCAAATTAATGTTTTTGTTTCCTTTGTGTAGGTTTCTAGGAGTAGGATTGTTGGTTCATATGGTAGCTACATTTTTAGTAATTTGAAGGTCATCCACACAAGTTTCCAGAGTGGTTTAAGGTGATGTTTTTAAAAAACGGTGATGAAAAGTGTCAAATACTTGAAAGAGGTCAAGAATAATGAGGACTTGAATAAATATTAATTTACATATTGATTGTAAAGTCATCATTGATCCTCAAGAGAAGATTTTTATTTAAGTATGGTTAATTAATGTTATTTTATTATTTATTTTTATGAAGTGCTATCGTTTTACATCCTTTTTATGGAATTCAGGTTTTTCTTCTTTTTTTTTTTAGATTTATTTATTTCTGTATACAGAACTAGAGGTGCAGGGGCGGTGAGAGGATTCACCAGAGACAGAGTGGGGAGCAGAACAGACAGATCATCGAGGTACACTGCTGAGGGGAGCAGCGGGTGGGTCAGCAGAGATCTGCCACGCCATGTGGAGCACCTCCTGGGCGGGCAGGGATTGAACTCATGCTGAAGTGGTTTTAGCTTCTTAATGCTGTGCTTTAACCTGCTGCGCCACCAGGGAGGGCCCTTTTCTTCTTTTTTAAGATTTATTTATTTATGTATACAGAACTAGGGCACAGGCCAGAGGTGCAGTTGTGGTGAGAGGATTCACCAGTCAGAGTGGGGAGTAGAACAGGTGGATTGAAGAAGTGCATTGCTGAGGAGAGCAGTGGGCCAGAAAAGAGAGGTCGGCTACGCTATGTGAATCAGCTGGGGCGGGGCGAAGGTGGGGTGGGGGATCCAACTCGCACAGAAGCAGCTGCGGCAACCTTCGCAGTGCTGCACTTTTACCTGCTGCCAGCAGGGAGGGTCTAGAATTCAGTTTTTAAGACTGGGAGAAAGGAGATATATGCAGTGGGCAAAATCATTTCAAAGGGATATTTGAGTGTGAAAAATGTATTAAATCAGAGTGGCAACTTTGGTGGAAAAAAGTCTTTTACCTTAAAAATTAAAGCAGAGGGCCCTCCCTGGTGGCTCAGTGGGTTAAAGCACAGCACTAAGAAGCTAAAGCCACTTCAGCATGAGTTCGATCCCCCACCTAGAGGTGATCCACCCTGGTGTGGCAGAACTCTCCTGACTCGCTGCTCCCTTCAGCTGTGTAATTTGTCAGTCAGCCTGCTCTGCTCCCCACTCTGTCTCTGGTGAATCCTCTCACCACTCCTGCACCTCTGACCTGTACCTCAGTTCTGTATGCATAAATAAATAAGACTTTTTAAAAAAAATTAAAGCAGAATGATAGGTAAGACAAAAGGATTGAAGTAGTTTATATCTGTCCCAGTTTAGTAAACAAACCTCTTTAGTTTATGCATTTTGCATTTGGTTATAAATAGGGGAAAAGAGAGTTCTTTGGCATTTTAAGGTAGCATAAACTTCTGACCACATTTTTTTTTTAAGATTCATTAATTTATGCATAGAAGCACTGGGGTGTAGGCCAGACGGGCAAGGGCTTGAGAACAGAAGGTGAGACAGGAGAGGTCTGCTCTACCACATGTGGTTAGCTTTTGGCCTGGGATTGAACTCAGGCCCTCAGCGGCACTAGCATAGCCGTGAGGAGACTAGCCCTAGGCCACCAGGGAAGCCCATGTTCTGATCTATATCCAAACACTCATTCCCTTGTCCCTTCATTTTCCACTAAAATCCCGTAGTGCTATCCTCACTCTTCCCTGGCTTTAAGACAATCTCTTCATAGTTCTAATGGTACATTTTTTTTTTTTAACTTGTGAATGTTCTGGCTATTTTTGTCACCTCTCAAATATCCTCTATTTACCTTTGTTTACAAGTTTCAGTGAAAATAGGTGGCCCAGGGAAAGAAATAAAGGCTGATATGACTAATGAATAGTCCGGAGGCACTATTTCCAACAGGACCTAAACGGTTTAAATTTATTTGTAAATCCATGACTTTCCATGTGTGTACGTACACTCTGTATGTTTTTTATATATGTTTTACAATACTTCCATAGTAGCTATTTGTAAAGCTCAGTGGTGGGGATCTCAAAATAGTAACCTATTCATATGGGGACTTAGGGAAAATTTGACTAGCACTGTTGGCAAAGTCTCAAGTTCCCTTCCCACTTTACACCTTCCCCTTTCTCCTTTCATTTCCCTTACTTCTTCTGACTTAATTTCTGAATTGAATCAATCTTTCAATGCTAGCTAGTTCCCATATTTTTCCCAAATGTAACTGAAATACAACTACCCGGATAGGTTTTGCCCCAAGCTAACGTGAAACTTATCCATGGCCTGTGCAGTGGAGATAGGGTCATATTTTATCAGCAAAAGTGAGTCATATCTGAGAATGTGAAGCACTCATAAAAAATGCCCAACTTCCAGTTTAATAAGTGGAAACTCCAGGGATTTTGTATCTTTTCTTCATTAGAAAAGCATGTGTATTGCATATCACTGTTAATCCTCAAATGCAAATTATTATCACCTATTGAAATTCTTTTGCACTAATAAAAATCTTATTATTTTACTTAATTTTCACACGTCCAGCCATTTTTAAGCAACTGATACAGAATTATAATATTTGCAATAAGCCCGCTTCACATCTAAATAGTGGGTACATGGTACTTGAAATATGTACACATATTGTTGCTTATATAACTCAAATTTGTTACATTAATTTGCCATTCAAAGATCTCATGAGATATAGTCCCATTTGTTTATTTTTCCCCTTACATGTAAGCCCTCAAAGATATCACTGAAACGAAAGTTGCCTATATTTTCTATGTATTTTAGGTCTCAGGTCTAGGTCTCACATCCAAATCTTTAATTCATTTTAAGTTAATTTTGTGAATGTAAGAGAGTAGTCTAGTTATGTGGACTAAAGAAAAGTTAGCTCATCTTTTTATTTAAAAATTTCTTTTGCCAATGGCCCTCCCTGGTGGCGCAGCGGGTTAAAGAACAGCAGTGAGAATCTAAAGCCGGTTCCACATGAGTTCAATTCCCGCCTGCCCCGGAGGTGACCACATGGCGAGCCAGACCTCTCCTGACCCGCCCGCTGCTCCCCTCAGCAGTGTACTTCATCCAGCTGCCTGTTCTGCTCCCCACTCTGTCTCTGGTGAAGCCTCTCGCCACCCCTGAGCCTCTGGCCTGTACCCCAGTTCTGGATACACAAATAAATAATAAATCTTTAAAAAAATAATAAAAAAATTCTTTTGCCAAATTATGTTGAATTTTATGAGAATTTGTGTATATTATAGTACTTAACAGAGTCTTTTGAATAGTGTAGAATGAAGCCACACATATACTCAGTAAGCACCCATGTGTCCATTTTTGTGTTTTACTAATTTCAAGGCAACTATCCTTCAAATGAACCAGTTGCTTAAAATTAAACAGCCTCATAGCTTGTCTACTGGTCCTTAGCACACATAAGTAGGATCCAGACTATACCACAAAAAATGCCTTCTTAGTTCCAGAGATGTTCCTTCACTCCCTATCCTGAAACTGTGAACCAACTCTACTGACTTAGACGAGCATTTTATTGAGCTCTTATGTTTAACAAACGGCTAGATTTTACTACCTTCAAAATTCTCCCTCCTTCCTCTTCTTGGTCCCAATTCAAATTTGATGAATATATAAAAACAAGAAGTATGTCGGCCCTCCCTGGTGGCACAGCGGATTAAAGACAGCACTGCAAGTGAGCTGCAGCCCCTTCAGTGCGAGTTCAATTCCTATCCCTGGTGGTGACCACGTGGCGCAGCAGACCTCTCCTTTCTCGCCTACTGCTCCCCTCAGCAGTGTATTTCAGTCAGTCCACCTGCTCTGTTTCCCACTCTGTCTCTTGTGAATCCTGTCACTGCCCCTGCACCTCTGGCCTGTACCCCAGTTCTGTAGGCATAAATATAAAAATCTTATAAAAAATGTAATGATGCTAACACTAGGGCAAAAAAACAAAACATGAAGTATTTCAATAGTTTCTCATTTATTGCACTGCAATAGAACAGTATAAAGGAGAAAGGATAATAAACTAATAATTTAATCAAACAATTTTGTATAACATTTGTTTGTAATGTAAATGACAGGATTTTCAGAGTTGCCTGTTTCAGAAAGCTGCAGTTCCTTTGTCTAATCTGATTCTACTATATTTGTGTAGGTAGGTATTCAAAGAGAAACACTGGTGTGCTTAGTTCAAACTGTTCCAATGCCCTAGAGTCTACTCAATGAGAATAACTCTCTCTGGGAGAGGAATCTGTAGAAAGATGACAACCATTTTCTTGTTAATAGTCTTGCAAATGTATATGTCCATTGATAGATTCAACTAGCTGGGGAAAGTTCTTTGAGAAGAGAACAATTATAAAAGAAAACACTGTCTACATAAACAGTGCTTTAATCTGTTTATGTCAAATGGTGATATACCAGCTAGCTTCCTCAGGTAGATAAATTTTATATATAAACTGATTTCCAGCAGATTACAGCAGAAGGTTTCTTCACTACCTAGATAAAAAAAAAATAGTGTATTTTCTTCACTAACTAGAGAAAAAAAAACTAAGGGAAAAAGAAACTGGAGGTCTGGTTATTGCTGTCCAAAAATCATTGTGAAAAAAATCATTTGCTCTATTTTGAAGCAAATACAACCTAGGCAAGATCTATGGCATGCATTATTTTAACAGTATTGGCAGTCCATTGACAGATGGTTGGGTACTGTGGTATGTGGGTGATAAGGTATTGGGTGACTCAGGGGAATACACCTTAAGGGAGAAATAGAACATTGTACAAAAGTGAGCAGAAATGTAAGAAAATAACAATGTTTTATCAATTAAAATAAATAAAAATAATTCAAAAAGAAATGTGGTATATATACTCATTGGAATACTATTCAGGTATTAAAAAGCATGAAATTGTGCCTTCTCTGACACTACGAACAGATCTTGAAGTCATATATGCTAAATGAAGTAAATCAAAAAATGAGTCAAAAAATTAGTCAAAAGGCCTCCTGACTCACTTGTGGAATGAATATAAGGAAACAAAGATAACACACTACTTACTTTTTTAAAAAAGAAACATTTTAAGAAGATTCTTATCCTAATTTTTTTTCTCTATGGAAAATTCTAGTGCAATGTTCCTTTCCCAGATTTCAGCAGGCAAGTGGTTTTATTTTGCTTTTAAAAATTATTTTATTGAGGTGACATTAATTCACACGACTTTGTTATAGGAGCATAGGCTCACACCTGTTCAAATGTACGTCATCACACCATACCCACAAACAAAGTAGCCCAAATTGTTTACCAGAATCCAGTGCACCTTTCCCCTTTGCTTCCCAGTTCCACTCTCCCTTCTGGTCGCAGTCAGATTTCAAGGATTTGGTTTCGTTTAATTTGATTTTTCTGTCCTTTTGTTTCTTTTCTTTATATTCTGTGTATGAATGAAATCATCTGCCATGTTTCTTTCTCTTTTTAACTTATTTTGCTTAGCATAATCCTCTTCAGTTCTATGTTGTAATAAATGGCAAGAGTTCATGTATTTTATATAGTTATGTAGCATTCCACTGCGTAGCTAGCCAACACTGCCTTTATCTATTCATCTGCCATTGTATATTTAGATTGCTTTAATAACTTGGTTATTGTAAATAGTGCTGCAATGAGCATAAGAGTGTACACATTCCTTCAAATTAGTGTTTGTTTTTTTTTTAATTTTCTCACTGATATCTAACAGTGGCATTTCTGGGAAGCATTTTAAAACAGAATTTAATTATTTTCTTTGTTGTTAGGATGATTTCAAAATTAAACACAACCTCCTTGCTATGAATGTTATTAGCTTATTTTTAGGCTCCTTAGTGCCTGTAAAGACTTTCACACGTCTTCACCTTCCCCTACGGGTCCCCGGGGAACCACAGCTCTGTTTCGAGACAGAGAAGAAAAACTTGTGCTTTCATTTTGCACTTGTGAAGCAGCCCTTGTTACCCCACCCCACATCCAAAGGCTGAGGACAGCAAAATGTCTCGCCTTTACTTTCTGATTTTGTCTTGTTGCATATAGATAAAAATGTGTTCCTTTATCTTTGAAGCTTTTAAGGGGTATTTCAGGTGTTTCATTACTGTTTTTGAAGCCCCTTTCTCCCTTCCCTCCCCACCCCTCTACATATACAGGAAACTAGATAAGCATGCCTGTTAGACACATGGTAAAACACTTCACAGATGCTGTAACCAAGCTTGCATTCTCGTTCGAATGCGGTTAAGATGAGAAACTGAAGAGTGGGTGTCGATGGAAACGGTTGCTTAAGTGTTTAAAAGATGAGACATAGAGAAACCAATTTGTAAAGGCTCTGTACTAACTCCAGCCTCCTCCAGCAGTGACAAATGATAATGCTTTGCAGTTTTCTAAAGGCAATTGGGACTATGAGTGTCACCTTCAAATTTTCCTTCAAACAGATTCAGTTTCTGGACAACTACCTTTCCTTTGACTTAAAAAGGAGGTGCTGAGTGCTCAGAGCTATAAGTAAATTCTTCTAACAGCATTCATCAGCTACCTAACTAAAAGCACAATAATTTTTCCACAAAAGCACAATAATTTTTCACTTAAAGATTTATTTATTTAGACACACAAAACTGGCGTACAGACCAGAGGTACAGGAAGGGAGGGAGGGGACGTGAGAGGATTCAAAAGAGACAGAGTGGGGAGCAGAACAGGCAGACTGACTGAAACACACTGCTGAGGGGAGCAGTGGGCAGGTCAGGAGAGGTCTCCTGTGCCATGTGGATCACCTGCCTGGCCAGGTATTGAACTCGTGCTGCAGAAGCTGTGATAGCTTCATAGTGTTGTGCTTTAGCCTGTTGAGCCACCAGGGAGGGCCCCAAAACACAATACTTTAGACCATCATCCATTTATAGTGTGTCTTCCCAGCTTCTTTGATAGTACAAGGAAACTTTTGTAGTGGGTCATAAGAGTGAATTGAAAGAACAGTGGCACTGAAGTTTAGAACTTGCTCTAAAGCATGGTTTACCAAGTTATTAGCAGTAACTTAGGGAGGCTTTCCAATTTGTAGGAGTTAGACTTTGTATGATCTTTTCTTTTCTTTTTTTTTTTTTGCTAAGCAGATACTTTATTAATGTGTTGTCAATTATTTCAGTTAGAATTTTTTTTTATTTTTCATGTATCTATTTTCATTATTGTTCATTTTATAATAATGTTTACTTCCCCCTCTTCCCCCATCATCACCATAGCCCCCCACATTCCTCCCTCTTCTGATCCCTCTGTGTCCCCATCCCTTGTAGTATCTCCTGGTTTTTACCTGTCTGTTTTTTTTTTAAATATTTATTTATTCATTTACACAGATCTGGGGTACAGGCCAGAGATGCGGAGGATGAGAGGATTCACCAGAGACAGAGTGGGGAGCAGGACATTACCTGTCTGTTTTTGCATTGTTTTGTTGTGTAATAAAAATACACTTTCCTCCCCTGTCTTATTTGGTTCTGTTAAATTCCTTCTGTAAGTGAAACCATCTGATATTTTTCTGACTTATTTCACTGGGCATAATCCCTTCCAACTCTGCCCATGTTGCCATGACAAGCATGAGTTTATCTTTTTTGATTGCTGAATATTATTCCATTGCTGTGTGTATATACATGCATACATACATACATAAATATATGCATTCATACACACATACATACATGTGTGTACACACACACACACACACACACACACACACACACACCACCATATCTTCTTGATCCAGTCATCTAGTTTGGGGCATTTGGGCTACTTCCAGGATTTGCCTATTGTAAGTAGCATTGTGATAAACATAGGGGTGCATGTATCTTTTTGAATTAATGTTTTTTGTGTCCTTTGGGTAGATTCCTAGGAGTGGGATTGTTGGGTTGTATGGTAGCTCCATTTTAGTAGTTTGAGGAATCTCCATACAGCTTTCCATAATTGTTGGATCAGTTTGCATTCCTATCAGCAATGTAGGAGCATTCCTTTTTCACCACATCCTCACCAACATTTGTTGTTGTTAGTTATTTTGATATGTCCTGTTCTCATTGGTGTGTGGAGTTATCTCATTGTGGTTTTGATTTGCATTTCCCTGATGATGAGGGATGTTGAACATTTTTTTTTTTCATATGCCTGTTGGCCATTTGCCATTCTTCTTTGGATAATTGTCTTTTAAATTCTTCTGCCCATTTCTTGACTGGATTGTTTGCTTTGTTTTTTTGATTCGTGTGAGATCTTTGTATATCTTTGTAATCAGCCCCTTGTCTGTTGTATGGAGTGCAAAAGTTTATTTCCCAATCAGGGGGTGTCTTTGTGTCATGGTTAATGTTTCTTTTGCTGTTCAGAAGCTTTTCAGTTTGATGCAGTTCCATGTGTTTATCTTTTCCCTGATTTCCTTGCTTTGGGTGAAGAGTTTTTAAATATGTGGTTGAGATCTATGCCTTGTAGTGTTTTACCTATATTTTCTTCGATATATTTTATGGTTTCAAGTCTTATGCCCAAATCTTTTATCCATTTTGAGTTTATTTTTGATTTTTGTGCATAGTGTGAGATAGTGATCTAGCTTCATTTTTTGTTTTTTTTTTTAGTCCAGTTTTCCCATTACCATTTGTTAAGCAAACTGGCCTTGATCCACTGCATATTCTTTGCTCCTTTGTCAAAGATTAATTGTTCATAAAGTTGTGTGTTTATTTCTGGGCTTTCTATTTGGTTCCATTGGTCTGTGTGTCTGTTTTTGTTCCAGTACCACACTGTTTTAGTTATTATGACTTTGTAGTATACTTTGAAGTTTGGACGTGTGATGCTTCCAATTACCTTTTTTTTTTTTTACCAGTTGTGCTTTGAATATTCTTGGTTTTCTGTGGTTCCATATGAATTTCATCAGTGTCTGTTCTATTCCTTTGACGAATGCTCATCAGTGTCTGTTCTATTCCTTTGACGAATGCCATTGATACTTTTATTGGAATAGTGTTGAATCTGTAAATTGCTTTTGGAAGGATGGCCATTTTAATAATGTTAATTCTTCCAATCCATGGGCAGGGGAGATTTTTCCATTTCTTTGTGTCTTCTTCTATTTCTTTAATAGTGTTTTGTAATTTTATTTGTATAGTTCCTTCACATCTTTTGTTAGGTTTATTCCCAAGTATTTTATTTTATTTAATTTTATTTTTGGTTTTAAATTTAAAAGGAATGGTTTTCTTGATTTCTTCTTTTTGGATTGATTGTGTATAGGAAAGTTACTGATTTTTGTGTGTTGACTTTGTATCCTGGTACTTTGCTGAACTGGTTGATTATTTTGAGAAGTTTTGTGGAGTTTTTAGTGTTCTCTCTATATATTACCATATCATCAACAAATAATGATGGAGTTCCCTATTTGAACTCCTTGTATGACTTTCTCTTTTCTTATGGCTCTGGCAAGGACTTCCAGTGTTAAATTGAAGAGGAATGGTGAGATTGGGTATCCTTGTCTTGTTCCTGATCTTAATGGAAAGGCTTTCAGCTTTTCACTGATGAGAATAATATTGGCTGTGGGTTTGTCATGTGTGGCTTTTATCATCTTACAGTATGTTCCTTCTATCACTAGAATTTCAAGAGCCTTCATCATAAATGGACATTGAACTTTGTCAAAAGCTTTTTCAGCATCTATTGATATGATCATGTGGTTTTTAACTTTCTTTTGTTGATGTGTTAGATGACATTTATTGATTTTTGTATGTTGAACCATCCTTGTGCCCCTGGGATGAATCCCATTTGATCATGGTATATTATCTCTTTGATACATTGTTGGATTCTGTTGGCAAGGATTTTGTTGAGTATTTTTGCATCAGTGTTCATTAGGGTGATATGTTTGGATTGTGTATTAGTATAATATTGGCTTCATAGAATGTATTTGGCAGTACTCCTTTATTTTTTTCTTTTTTGAAAGAGCTTGTGTAGGATATGTATTAATTCATTTCTGAATTTTTGGTAGAATTCATTTCTAAAGCCGTCTGGACCTGGGCTTTTAATTTGGGAAAGTGATCTGATTACTGCTTCAATTCTACTGCATGTAATTGTCTGTTTAGATGTTCTAATTCTTCTTTGTCTAGCTATGGAGGTTTATACTGTTTTAGGAATTTGTCCATCTCTTCTAGGTTGTTGAATTTGTTTGTACATATGTCTTCATAGTAGTCTGATAATTCCTTTGATTTTATTGGAATCTGTTGTGATTTTTTTCTCTTTCATTTATGATTGTCTTGTTTTTCTTTATGAGCATGGCTAAAGTGTTGTCTATTTTACTTATTTTTTTCAAATAACCAACTTCTGGTTTCATTTATCTTTTGGATTGCTTTTTTAAATTTCGAATTCATTTATTTCTCCTCTGATTTTTATTATTTCCTTTCTTCTACTGGCTTTAGGGTTTTGTTTTGTTTTGCTTTGTTTTTTTTGTTATTCCTTTTCTAGTTCTGTGTGGTGTGAGATTTCTTTTTTTCTTTTTGATGTGGACCTGTATTGCTATATATGTTCCTCTTATTACCGCTTTTGCTGCATCTCATATATTTTGGAATTTGGTGTCTGTCTTCATTGTCATTTAGCCCAAAGTATTTCCTTATTTCTTTGATGTCCTTGCTAGTCTTCCAGAAGAGTGGATTTCAGTCTCCATGAGGTGGATTTATTTCTAGTTTCCTATTCCTGATTTATTTCTAGTTTGATGCTTTTATGATCAGAGAAGATAATTGGTATGATTTTGATTTTACTGTATTGGTTGATGTTTGTCTTATGGCCCAGTATGTGATCAATTATGGAGAATGATCGTGTGCTTGAGAAAAATGTGTACTTGGATTTTTTGGGATACAGTTTCCTATAGATGTCTGTTAGGCCCATGAGGTCTAGGTCTTTATTTAGGGCTCTAGTGTCTTTGTTTATTTTTTGTCTCATTGATCTGTCCACTGTTGAAAGTGGGGTATTGAAATCTCCTACTATATATGTATTTTCTTTAATGTAAATTTTTTTAAGATTTATTTATTTATTCATATAGAACTGGGGTACAGGCCGGAGATGTAGAGGTGAGAGGATTCACCAGAGACAGAGTGGGGAGCAGAACAGGCAGATTGACGAAGTACACTGCTGAGGGGAGCAATGGGCGGGTCAGGAGAGGTCTGCCTCGCCATGTGGATATCCTCCGGGTCAGGCGGGAATCGAACTCATGCGGAAGTGGCTTTAGCTTCTTAGTGCTGTGCTTTAACCCGCTGCGCCACCAGGGAGGGCCATCTTTTATGTAATTTTTAAAGCTGATAATAATTATCTATCTAATATATTTTGGCACTCTTTAATTTGGTGAGTATATGTTGATGAGTGTTATAACTTCTTGATGTATTCTTCCACTAATCATAATTAGTGACCATCTTTGTCTCTTTTTACTTTTTTCAGTTTTAAGTGTGTCTCATCTGATATAAGTATAGCTGTGCCTACCTTCTTTTTTGGGTCCATTTGCTTGTAGGATTGTTTTCCAACCTTTTATTTTCAGTCTAGGTTTATCTTTTGTAGTTAGGTATGTTTCTTGTAGACAGTAAAAGGTTGGATTTTTTAAAAAAGATTTATTTATTTATGTATACAGAACTGGGGTGCAGGCCAAGAGTTGCAGGGGTGATGAGCGGATTCACCAGGGACCGAGTGGGGAGCAGTACAGGCAGAATGACAAAGTACACTGCTGAGGGGAGCAGTGGGAAGGTCAGGAGAGGTCTGCTGCGCTCTGTAAATCACCTCCAGGGTGGGGATTGAACTCATGCTGAAGTGGCTTTAGCTTCTTAGTGCTGTGTTTTGACTTTCTGAACCACCAGGGAGGGCTTGGATTTGCTTTTTAATCCAGCCCGTTATTCTGTGTCTTTTTATCGCTGTGTTAAGACCATTCGCATTTAGGGTTAATATTGAAATTTTAGTGGCTGTGTTTGCCATTTTGGTATTTTTGTGTGTGGATTTATTCCTTGCCTTAATCTGTTCTTATTTGTTCATCTGTTTGCTCTAGCTTTAGGGCTTCGTGTAGTATTTTTTGGAGTGGGGGTTTAGTCATAACTAATTTCTTGAATTTCTGGTTATCTGAGAAGGTCCTTATTTTTTTCTTCATAGAGGAAGGAAATCTTTGCAGAGTAAAGTATCCTTGGTCTTTGAGTTTGTTGAATACATTCCTACACTCTTTTCTTGCTTGTCGTGCTTTTTCAGAGAAGTCTGATGTCATTCTAATTGCTTTTCCTTTGTATATTATCTGTTTCTGCCCTCTTGTCAGCTTTATTTTTTTGCCTTTGTCTTGGATTATTGAGAACATTATTATTATGTGTCTTGCTGTATTTTTCCTTTCACCATGAAAGTCAGTTGTTCTTGTTTATTGTATATTTATTTTCATCTCATTCTTCATGTTTGGAAACTTTGATTATCTTCTCAAATATTTTCTCTGTCTTTACATTTCTCTCTCCTCATTCTGGTAGTCGTATTATTTGCATATTTCCTTTCCTCATAGAGTCATATATTTGCATTTTGTTCATTTTTTATTCTTTACACTTCTCATTCCTTTTCTGTTTTGGTTTGCTTTATTTGTGTATCATTGAGCATACTGATTCATTCATCCATTTCATCTATTCTGTTTTCTTTGCTTTTCCCAGAGTTCTTTAGGTCCTTCATTGATCTTTTAATTTCTTGCATTTCTTCCATTTCCCTCTTTAGGTATTCAGTTTCATTCTTATGATTATTAATTATTTTCTTCATTTTTTTCCTTTATGACGTCTTTCAGTATTTTTTTTTAATGGTACAACTTTCTTTAAAAAGATTTATTTATTTATGTTTACAGAACTGGGGTATAGTCCAGAGATGTGGTGAGTGAGAGGATTCACCAGAGACAGAATGGGCAGATCTAGTGAAATACACTGCTGAGGGGAGCAGCAGGCAGGTCAGGAGAGGTCTGCCATGCCATGTGAGTCAGCTCCCTGGCTGGGGATAGAACTCGTGCTGTTGTGGCTTCAGAGAGCCTCAGAATGTGGTGCTTTAACCCGTTGCACCACCAGGGAGAGCCCTCTTTCAGTATTTTGGTCACTGTAGCTTTAAATTCTTTCTTTGATAGGTTGTGGAGATATTCCATATCATTGCTGTGTTCTATTTTGGTTTTCCTTTTGTGGTGAGTCTCTCTGGGGTCTTGTTTAGTTGTTTGCCTTTCTCTGTCTCCCTGATATTTGCCTTCTAATTTGTGCTAGGTATTGTGACACTGTAGTACTGGTATTGCAGGGCATCTATACTGGGTGCTCCTCTTGATTTTCCTGGAAATGATGGTCAGGTCAGTTTTGCCAACCCAAGGGAGGTTGTGGCTGGATTAATGGGTGCTGACACTTGAGGTTCACTCACTCTGTATTTACTTAGTTTAAGAAGGATCATGTGAGGTCCTTGCTTCGTTTTTGGAGTAGTCCTTTTATTGGATCAAGGGAAGCTTGGGAACCCAGATTTCCAGCAATAAAGTAGTTGATTTTGTTTTAGGCAGTATGTGATGCCAACTATCTCCTCTTGTGAGCTTTCAGAACTGTGCTTTTCCCATTGTTTCTCCCAGAAACAGAGGGGGTGGAAGGGGAGACTCAGTACCAGAACTCATGTTCAGTGCTGTGCCAGCCCTAAAGCAGTGTCCAGTGTTTAAAGTCCTAATGCTGGTATGTTTCCAAGATAGAGTCTTGCTGCCATGTGGGTGCTGAGCTCCTCTCTCAAACTCTATGCCATAGAAAACACCCAAGATGGTGTTTTCCTGACACTGGTTCCACACAATTTTCAGCTCACCTTTGTGGGGGATTTACCTTTTCTCTATTGCCTAGAAACCTCAAAGTGTCTGTGCATGCACAGCCTTCCTTAACAATAATGGTATTTGGAATGTACTGGCCAGCGCTCAAGGTCTGCCTGCACTGAGGCTACAGTGATGTGTGGGTCCAAAACCCAAGTCAGGGGCTGGGCCTAGCTGTGCACACTTTTCCACTGTCTCTTGGGAGGGGTTTACCTTATCTCCACTCCCCACAGGCTTCCTGGAGACCCTGCTCCCTCTGGACTGTGGTGCACTAGCATCCCCTGGGCTGTGGCTCTAGACTTCCTAGGATCTTAATTCCAACTTTTTTTTTCATTGTGAATTGATTATAATAACAGACCCAATATCTTACACGTCCATCTGAGAATTTTTGAGATAAATATATCTGGTATAAAGAACAATTATGTGTGGATATATATACATACATTTACAGGCAGCAGATATTTATTACATCTTGGAGAACCAAAATATCCTTGCTTCTCTTTAGTGGACTTATCTATAAACTGAAAATCATAACCTAGGATTATTGAGAAAAATCCCTAAATTAGCTAATTCTAATCAGACATAATAACCTTTGAATGCTGTATGAACTGAAGCATGAAAACAATAAGTTTTTGATTATTACTTAACTAGTAAATGACTGCATAATTAATTTGAAGTCCATTTCCTAGGGAGAAATTAGTTAAAAATGTAAAACAAATATTTATTTCCCAGCTCATTCTGAGTAAATGTTTCACAGCATGTCTACAACTATTCATTGATATTTACTCACTAGATTCCAGAAATAATAATTGCTTCAGAGCATCAACTCTGTTGTTTTAAAACAGAAAGGACACGATTAACATGACTTTTTGTTCTTGTCATGATCCATGAGAAATCTGGGATCGATTACGCTTCATGTCCTTTAGTTAACTGAGCTCCACATTCTTTGTGGGATCTCAAAGAAATTAGAAAAGTTATGGGTATCATCTTGGTTACTCTTAATACAACTTTAGCTTTTATCCTGTAACATTTCTTTAGTAACATAATTATATTACAATTTCAATGACGCTAAAATTAAATTCTAATATTATAGGTCTCTATAGTCATTAAGATGTGGTTTGAAGATCACCAGCTATCTTTTTGTTTGTTAACTCGTTCCTAATTTGCTTAGCTCCAAATCATAATTAGCTAGATATAGAGGAGGTTATGGCTCACTGTTTAACATAAGTAGATCTTCAGTTACTCAGAAGTCCTGAAAAATATCACCTGTCATCCTTATGATTATTTTCAGAGACTTAGTTAAGTTTTTACTTCAAAAACTCTGGATTAGGCATCATTTGCCACCATTTCTTCTGTTTTATTTATTGAGATAATATTAATTTACAACGCTGTGTATGATTTAGGGGAATAGGTTCACATGTCCTCAGATGTATGTCACCACATCACCCCACCATCCTAGCACCAATTCTTAGATAACCTTGTACAGCTTGCCAGCAAAGGAAACCAGTTGCTATATTTAATATTTCTTCTGAAAGCTGAGGGTCTATGGTGGTATTTTTTTTTTTTGGCTTGTTTATGTTTAACAAATCTGTCATTGTGTCAGGTCTATGGAATTCTTCTCTGGATGTCAATGTGATTATTACCATTTATAGGAGTTCTTTAACAGGAAACCTATTCATATGTTCCTGAATGACTAAAGTATCATGTGGGCAACACTTCTAAGGTGGGATTCTTTCCCATTCCCAGCATCATATTTCATTTGTCTCTGGAGAATATTTCTCTCTTCAGGGAGAACAAAACACCTTTAAATTTCAGTGGATACAACTTGTGACTAAATTAAGTCCTACATATCACCCTCACCTCACACATACACACACCTACAGAGGACTTCTAGTGAAAACATATTTTTACTGCCAAAATTTACTCTTACTCATATTGGAGTGAACTCACTAATAATGACTTGCCCTTATTTTTGTGCTCTCTCTACCCTCAACAAAAAGAAGAGCAAGTATTCTTTTCTCATGGGATGGGGAATTAAAATCCAAAAAAGTATGGAAAGATTTCAAGAGTTGTGTACTCAATAGCTAGAAGAAAAAAAAAACCAGAACTACATTATGCCACCCTGGTGGCACACACGCCACACACACAATGGCCTGAGTTCCATCCCCAACAAAGGAGATAAACTACATGGCTTAGCACACCTTTCCTGTGTCACCCACTGCTCCCCTCAGCAGTGTATTTCAGTAGATCCATCTGTTCTGCTCCCCACTCTGTCTCTGGTGAGCCTCTCACCCCCATACCTCTGGCCTGCACCCCAGCTTTTCTGTGCAAAAACAAATAAAAATTGAAACATAGAACTAGATTAATTAGGTTTGGAATAATCTCTAAGTCAAGTCTCAGTGTCTTCTTTTACCCCTGAAGTTTACAAACAGAAGCCTTTAATAACGTAAGGCACATACCTGTGTGTGTGTGTGTGTGTGTGTGTGTGCGCAAACACACAGGAAAAGAAAGCCAAATAAAGAAAAAAGAGGGATGTGCATTAGAATGTCAGAAAGTCAGTGATCATGGAACCAGAGTCCTCTCCATGGCAATTACACATTTCACCTTAATCACAGGTTACCTGATCAACCAAGAATCTTCACAAACCCAACATTCCATATATATATATATATTTTCCATAGCAAGAAACTTTCTTTAGCTTATCTTCTATTTCATAGAGAAAATGAGTCATTCTTAATTTTATCCTCTTTCGTGGTGGGGAACTTCTACTTTCACAAGCATTCTGTATCACTTTTAAAGAACTACTCATAAGTTCTGTTAAGAAAAAAAAAGGCAAGACAAAAAACAGACCACAGTTGAGTCTTTCATGCCAAACCCACCAAGACTTAATACCTAATTTAATTCCATTTTCAGATTCTCCCCAAAATGGAATTTTAAATCAATCAAGCCAGGATTTTCTGGTCAGCACTCAAGGAGGTGATCTGTAACATAAACCCTTCTTGCCTTCCTTTAACTGAAGGTGGCTTTTCCTGAAGGTGGCTTTTTCTTTTGCTAATGGCCTTGCCTTAACATCTTTTTTACTATAAAAACCTTCCATTTTGTACAATTTCCTGCAGTCCCTTTCTAGTTACTGTTAGACAGGATGCTACATGATTCATAAATTACTTAATAAACCATCTAAATATTTAAAATTATCTGTTAGAATTTTCATTTAGTATAATGCTACTATAAATGGAAATTCACTTCTACTTAACTGCCGTTTATTGCCCTCTTTCTTCCTTTTTTTCATTAAACAATTATGTTCCTTTACTCTAAAACATGATAGTAGTTTTTTTATCTGAAGATAAGTATATGCTTCCCTCTCCTTTCCAGCCTCAAAGTTTTCTCTTCTCAAGATGCCCATGCTTAGTTTCATCACATATTCTTTATTAATCATGATTTTTTAAATATTTATTTATTTGTGCATACAGAACTAGGGTACAGGTCAGAGACTCAGGGGTGGCGAAAGACTTCACCAGAGACAGAGTGGGGTGCAGAACAGGCAGATCAACGAAGTACACTGCTGAGGGGAGCAGTGGGCGGGTCAGGAGAGGTCTGCAACGCCATGTGGTCACCTCTGGGGCACGCGGGAATCGAACTCACGCGGAAGTGTTTTCAGCTTCTTAGTGCAGTGCCTTAACCCGCTGTGCCACCAGGGAGGGCCATTAATCATGATTTTTAACAACCTACTATGTTGAGCAACCTTTATTGGGCATTTAAATTTATTCATATGACATCTAAAACTCATCTAACCAATGTGCATTTGAGAAAGAATAACATCTTAATTCTAAAAAATACATTTCTTAATATAGTAAAGGTTTTTGTTAGCTTTATATAGTTACATTATATATTGTGGGTTATCATCCTCAATAAAAATTATATCTTAAACGTGAATTACTATCATATAATCAGTTATATTTCATATATTACTTGTGTAAATACACTGTTGAGCCTGTTAACTATTATTCATATTGTTGTTTTACAATACCAAAATAAGTTTAAAACAGATGGCTCCTACTTTATAAGTACTTCTAGAAAACATTATTATTACAGAATACGAGAAGCATTAAGTTAGAATAAGGAAAGGATATTAGATACTAATAAAATTTTAACAAATTATAGCTGACAAAAAAAGAAGATAGAGGAACACTAACTCAAGAATGAGAGAAGTAATGTTAGTCCAGAAACACAGTGTAGGTGGAAATAGTTTTACATTTCATGAGAGTTTAACTGTATCTACAATCTACACAGAAAAGACTTGGGCCATTAGTACATTATTCCCATTATTCCTTTATGTTAACTGTAATTAATAAGACAGATACATATCAATCTTTAGAAATGACTTGTTTAAAAATATATTGTTGTCATAGGTGGAGCTGGAAAAGATCATGCTTAGTGAAATAAGCCCAGAAATAAAAGGGAAAATACAGTATGGTTATACTCATAGCAGGAGTATAAAGGACCAGGGAGAAAATAATAATAATAATAATGAGCAACTATATACCAGAGACATTTTACAGGAGTGGAGTAGGGAATGGGATCAAAAATGGCGGGGGAGAAGTGGACTGGACTATGGTGATGGCACATGGGTGATCTGGTAATGGGAAGTCCACAGGGATTACAACTGAGATGGAAAAAGGCACAAAAGGATGCAAAAATAAACTATTATATTATTTAAAAAAATATGTTGGTGTTTGTAGTGAGTTGAATGGTTAGCCCCCAAAAGAAATATCCATATCCTGATGTTCAAAATCTGTTTGTAAAATTATTCATTTCACATACAATTAAAATTTTGACATGATTATATCATCCTGGATTACCTGGGTAGTTACTAAATCAAATGATAAGTATCTTTATAAGACAGAATAGAAGATAAAGACATACCCACAAAGCCATATGAAGATGGATGCAGAGTTCAGAGTAATATGCAGGATATAAAAAATGTCAAAATTTGCAATCAGCCAAAAATAACTAGGATAAAGGAATGGATTCTTCTTCCCCAGAACTTTGGAACTTTTGGAACAACCACTTGGATCATTGTGGTAGTGTTACCACCACTGATAAGGGTATTGAGAGCTCCAGCAACTTGAGAAAATTAATTTCTCTTATTTTAAATAATCTATGTGTGGTAACTTGTTATTTCATCATAGAAATCTAACATTATTTAAAGTACTAAGTATTTGTACATGCCAAATTATTTTAATGAAAGTTGTTAAAAATTGAATAAATGAAGTATTAATGGGTACAAGTCAAACAAAAATGATATGAATTCTAGAAAATGAACAAAACATTATTAATGTTTTAAACATTAAATTTTATTTATAAAATATGTACAGAAAGAATATTCATTCTATCCACTTACTTATCTATCCTTCCACTCATCCATTATATCATGTATGCTTTGTTTTAACTCACCACCCAACATTAGCTGACTAGTATTGAATTCAAGTTTGAATTTACAAGGCATGAGTTCACTGACTAATGTTGCTGACTATAAGCATGTTTTCTTGATTGTGATAAATTCAATCAACCAATGATTTCAGTCATCCAGATATTGTAGATTATGAAGTCAACTCAATTGAATGATAGACTGAGATGTTTCCATTGTTTTAGAAATGTCTTGCTATCTTGTAAATACAATCAAAATGTGAAACTGCACAAAATGCAGTTAAGAGGAAATCAGAAGCAATCACATTTTGAATATAGTTTGCAAAATAAATGTGCATCTTAAATATTCTCAATTACTGTGAAGAACCCAGGGAGTGGGAGGGTGAGTAATTTATGCCTGATCTTGTAGGAATTTCTTCTTTTAGTTGTCTGACATGTTTCGTATATTAGGTTTGCTTCACTTATAATATACTTTTTTGCCTTCAAACAAAAGTTATTTGGAAAAATCAAGGAAAAGGAATTGGAGAAAATGTGCACAAATAAGAATGATTCCAGAAATGAAGGATTTTCATTCATGATTCTACCAGTGATATTCATGGTGCATCTTCTTCAAACATAAAGCTCTCTGTCTCCATAAGAAGTTTACCAGTGACTGTCCATGAGGAAGAGTTTAACAATCCAAAGCAAAAGGTGAAAATGAGGGCATGTCAATTGTATTAAAGTTAAAAGGATTTAAATTAGAATAATTGGGACATTTTCCTTGCTAGTCAATTTCATGGAAGTGTTTAGAAAGATTAAACATTAATTCTTCTTTGAATGTTTTATAGAGTTTACTAGTAAAGATATCTGGATCTGGGCTTGTGTTTTTGAGTATGATTTTGATTACAGCTTTAATTTCATTATCTATGATGTGTCTGTTCAGTTTTTCTATTTATTCCTGATTCAGTCATGGAATGTTTTAAGAAAGGGACCGTTTCCTTTATGGTCTCCAATTCCTCGCTGTATTAATTGTTCATAATGCTCTCTTGTGATCTGTTGTATTCTTGCAGTATCTGTTGTAACTTATCTTTGTTTTCTGACTTTATTTGGTATGTTTTTACATTTTCCTTGTGAGTTTCATGAAAGGTTTCTCTATTTTGCATTATTTTCAAATAATACAAAAGTTTCAAATCTATGAAATTTTGAATTGACTTTTTGACCTTGGTTTCATTGTTTTTCCTCTAATTATTTTACATAGATAATGAATGGCAACTTTAAAAATTATTTTTTAATTTATTTTTAAAAGTGATATTTTTTTTTAGATTTATTTATTTATGCATACAGAACTGGAGTATAGGCCAGAAGTGCAAGGATGGTGAGAAAAGTCACCAGAGACAGAGTGGCAAGCAGAACCGGCTGATTGATGAAGTACTTTGCTGAGAGGAGCAGTGAGAGGGTCAGGGGAGGTCTCCCACACCCTGTGGCTCACTCCCTGGCAGGGAATTAAACTTGCGCTGAACTGGCTTTAGCTTCATAGTGCTGTGCTTTAACCTGCCACACCACCAGGTAGGTCCCTAAAAGTTATTTTTAAATCATCTTGTTTATTTTTCACAATACAGGATTTCTCCACCAGAGACCAATGTAATAGAAACGAGAGGATGGAAATAAATCTACACATCTATAGACAACTAATATATGACAAAGAGCAAAGACTATGCACTGGAATAAAAAAGCCTTTCAATAAATGGTGCTGGGAAAATTGGACAACAAAAGAATGAAGTTACACTACTATCTTACACCATATATGATAATCAACTCAAAAAGGATAAAAGACTGGGATGTAACGCCTGATACTATAAGATACACAAAAGAAAACAGAGGCAAAACACTACCTGGCATAAACTCAGAAACATCTCTGTGAACTCATTTCCAGCATCAAAGAAAATGGGGTAGAAAATAAGCAACGCAGACTACATCAAACTGAAGAACTTTTATATAGCTTAAAGAGACGATAACCAAAATAAATAGACTCCCTACAAAATGAGAGAAAATATTTACACACCATACATCTGACAAGGGGTTGATATTGAAGAACTATAAAGAGTCCAAACTATTCAACAGCAGAAAACAAACAACCCAATGAAAAGATGGGCAGAAGAGCCAAATAGGCACTCCTGCAAAGAAGATACGTACATGTCCAACAGGCACATAGAATCTAATTAACACTTACCACCAGGGACACACAAATCAAAACCACAATGTAATACCACTTCACACCTATGAGAATGACATATATTAAAATATCAGGCTAGTCCAATACCTATGGAAAGCAGTGTGGATTTTTCTCAGAAGATTAAAAATGGATATGCCATATGATCAAATAACTCTGCTCTTAGGGATCTACTCAAGGAACACAAAAACATTAATTTGAAAGGAAACCTGCACCCCATAATTATAGCAGCACTATTTAGAATAGTCAAGGTATGGAAATACCTTAAATGTCCCAGAACAGATGATTGAATCAAGATGTGGTACATATATGCAATGGAACATTACTCAGGGATCAAAATGATAAACTATGCCTTTTGTGGCAACATGGTTGGAGCTGGAAGGGGTTATGCTAATCCAAATAAACCAGATGGAGAAAGACAAAACCAGATGTTTTCACTTATTGTACAATATAGAGAACCCAAACAAGCATCAAAGACAAACTTTAAAACCAATCCTTGAAAGTTGGCAATAGGTTTGTGACATCAAGGAGAGTTGGTGGAAGTGGAAGCAGGGGCAGAGTGGGAGGGGTGAGAACTGGGGTTGGGAAGAGCATAATGGACCATAGTGGGAGACAGTGGGTACTTTGGTGGTAGGAGAGCTACAGTGATCAAGCTTGAGGGAAGAAATTCTATACTGCCAAAAAGATAACAAGAAGGTAAAACAATGGTACTTCACTAAAAAATAAAATATATCATTGGTATTTTTATAGGCTTCGCTTTAAATTTGTAAATTGCTTTAGGTTGTATGTCCATTTCAGTGACGTTTATTCTTCTGCTTCATGAGTGTGGGATGTTTTTCCATTTATTTGTCTTCTTTTATTTACTTTAAGAGTTTTACAGTTTTAAATATATAGGCCCTTCACTTCTTAAGTTTACAGTCAGATATTTCAATTTTTGGTGATTATAAATGGGATTCTTTTTCTTTATATCTCTTTTGGTATAGTATTTGTATATAAAAATGCAACTGATATTTGTGTATTGATTTTGTATCCTGTCACTACCTTATTTATTACTTCTAATATTTTTTGTAGTCCTTTGTGTTCTCTTTATTAACATGTTATTTGCAAAGAGTGTCTGTTTTACTCTTCTTTTCTAATTTGGATTACTTTTACATCTTTTTCTCACCTAACTGCTTCGGCTAAGATTTCCAATATAATTTTGAACAATAGTGGTAATAGTAGAAATCTTTGCTGTGCACCTGATCATAATAGAAATACTTTCAGCCTCTTGTCATTGAGTATGATGTCGACTGTGGGTTTATATATATGGGTTTTTATAATATCTATATAACTTTGCTTTATTCCCATTTTATTGAGAGTTTTTGTCACAAAAGAAAATTGAATCATGTCGAATGCTTTTTCTGTATTTCTATTGAAATTATCTTTATCTTTGTTTTGGTTGATTTGGTGAGTAACACTGATTGATTTACATGTGTTTAACCAGCTTTGAATCACTGCAATTAAACCTACTTGATCATAGCGGATGGTTCTTTTAATATATTGCTGCATCTGGTTTGCAAGAATTCTTTTGATGATTTTTGCATCTTGGTTCATCAGGGATATTATCATGCAATTTTTTGGTACTGTGTTTCTTTAGTTATGAGGTTAGGGCATAACTGATAGAATGTGTTTAGAGAGTTTTCCTGCCTCTTCAGTTTTTTGAAGATTTTGAGTAGGATAGCTATTAGACCCTCTAGGAAGAACAGGTAGAATTCATTAGAAATGCTATCTTGTCCTGAGTTTTGTTCTTAGGAAGATTATTAATTATAGTATGAATATAAGTATTTGCAATTATATTGTTTTATCTGCCTATTTCTTCCTGATTCAGTTGTGGGAGGTTGGATAAATCTAACAACTTGTCTGTATCTTCTAGGTTTTCCATTTTGTTTACACAGAAATATTCATAATATGCTTTTATCATCTGATATATTCCCGTTTATCTGCTGTAGTTTCACCTCTTTCATTTCTGGCTCTACTTATTTGGGTTTTCTTTTTTTTCTTTATACGCCTAGCTTCTTAATTAATAGTTTGCTAATTGTGATCATTTTGTAAAAGAACCAGCTACTCAGGAGTATAATGGACCAGGCGAGAAAATAACAGAAATAATGAACAACCATATTACAGAGACATTTTGCGGGGGTGGAGTGGGGAATGGGATCAAAAACGGGGGGGTGGGGAGGGAAGTGCACGGGATTATGGTGATGGCACACGGGTGACTTGGTGATGGGAAACCCGCGGGGATTACAATTGAGATGGGAAAAAAATGTACAAAATAAGTTTTCTCTGTGGTAAAAAAAAAAGAACCAGCTACTGTTTTCACTGACCTTTTAGACACTTTCTGTTTTCTATTTCAATTAGGTCGGTTCAATTTTAATATTTCTTCCTTCTATCCTTTTTGGACACTTATGTTCTTCCTTTTCTATTTCCGTAAAGTGCAAAGTTAATTTGAGATTGTTCTTGTTTTGAAATGTGGGCTTATTTGGCTATGAACTTCCCATTCTGTGCTGCTTTTAGAGTATCCCATAACATCTGGTAGTTTATCTCCCCATTTTCATTCATCTCAACTTACTCTTTGATCACTTCTTTGATTTGTTATTTGATCCTGGTCCACAAGGCTCTTGTTCTGGGACTCAGTTTGGTTCTGTAGGCAGTCATGTCTAAATTGGACATGTGCCACAATGTCCAGTTATGACTGCAGGCAAAAAATGGCCATCACTATTCTATTTTCACCATTTTCACCATTGGCGTGATACTTCTGAGGAGCAGAGCTGTAAATTCTTTGTACCATACAGTGAGGTACTAATGAGTAATCTCGCAAGTCCTTCATTATTCTGTTGGGCCTGTTATGTAGCTCAGCTTGACTCAGCTGGGAATTTCTTTAATCTCTTCTGGGAGGTGGATGGAGAGAATTTTTTTCATCCATATCAATCACAGAGTTTCCAATATTCTGGGTCAGACCTATGTGCACATATATGTGAAGTTCATTTGTGGAAATTCACAGTGCTTTCAGGCTTCCTGTTATACCACACATGGTCAACTCCCAGTCCTTTCTGTCTGCTGGGGTACCTATTCTCCTAGTCAATCTCCCCTTTGCATCCTCCCACTCCTATTCCTCAACAGCCACCAACCTTAGTTTGAGTTCTATTTGGGAAAGCTCTGGGACACTATCAGGGGAACTTTTGGTTCTTCCTTTGAGCAAATATTATTTTTACAGTTGATTTCAGTGAAGAAAGTGATACCTGACTTTAATCTACCATGTTCTTCCTACAGATTTTTATGTTGATGTTTGTAACCTGCCACTCCATTTTTTTTAATAGCTTTTTTTTTTAAGATTTATTTATTTATTCGTACAGAACTGGGGTACAGGCCAGAGTTGCGGAGGGTGAGAAGATTCACCAGAGACAGATTGGGGAGCAGAACAGGCAGATGGACGAAGTACACTGCTGAGGGGAGCAGCGGGCGGGTCAGGAGAGGTCTGCCGCGCCATGTGGTCGCCTCCGGGGCAGGCGGGGATTGAACTCATGCGGAGGTGGCTTCAGTTTCTCAGTGCAGTGCTTTAACCCGCTGCGCCACCAGGGAGGGCCCTTTTTTAATAGCTTTTTGATGGAGTCTTTATGGTTTTCTGTACATAATATTACAGTGTCTGAATAATGGATCACTTATTTTCTGATCTGGATTCCCTTTATTTCCTATTGTTTTCAGATTACTTGCTCCAGAACCCTGAACACAGAGCTAAACAGAAGCAGCAATCTTTGTCTTGTTCTAAAACTTAAAGGAAAGCTTCTTTTCATCATTATTTACTGTTGATTTAAAATGTATGTCCTCTTTATTTTTAGATAGGTCCTTATGTTCTCATTTTCATTTACTTTATTACAAATGTGTGCTAAATTTTGTCGAATGTTTTCTATTGATATTATTGAATGACTGTTTACCTTTGTTTTTAATGATTTATTACACTAATTGATTTACATATGCTAAACAATGTTTTGAATCTCATTTGACCATGACGCATTTAATTTGTGTGCCATGGAAGTGTTTTTCCTGAAATCTTTTGGAAGAATTTGAAAAAAAAAAAAAAAGCAATAATCATATTTTAAATATTTAACAGAATTTATTAATGAAGACTTCTGTTTCTGTGTTTTATTTCTTGGGAGGTTTTTGATTATTATTTCAGTATCTTTATTTAACATTTACTTATCATATTTTCTATTTTCTTGACTCAGTCTTAGTAGATTGTATGTTACTGGGAACTTATCAATTTCTTTAGGGTTCAATTATTTGATGAATAGTTTTTCACAATACAAGCATCATGGTCCGTTCTATTTCTGTTGTATCAGTTGTTGTGTCTCATCTCATTTTTTAATTTATTTTATTCTTTTTTTTTTCTTAGTCTAGCAAAGATATTTAATTGTATGTCTTTTGAAAAAAATGGCTCTTAACTTTTGTAATTTCTCTGTTCTCTATTTTATCTATTTCTACACTCATCTTTATTTCTTTATTTAAATTTTGATTATTATATATTCATTTTCTAGTTTTTTGAGGTTGAAACTTTTTTATTTGAAATCTCTTTTATCATAGTCATTTGACATTATAAACTTCTCCCTTAGTCCTGCTTTTGCAGCATCTCATCTGTTTTACCATGTTGTATTTTTTGTTTTCATTACTCTTGAGACACTTTCTAACATACTTTTGGATTTCCTCTGTGACCCAGTGGTTTAACAGAATGTATTATTTAATTTTCAGTTGTTGTTGGATTTTCCCATTTCTTTCTAATATTTATTTCTAATTTTGTTACATGATGGTTGGAAAAGAGATTTGGAAAGACTTCAATTTTTGACATTTGTTCAGACTTGTTTTGTTTACTAGCATATAATCTATTCTGGGGAATGTTCTAGAGGTGCTACAAAGGATGAACAATCTGCTATTTTTGGCCAAAGTGTTCTGTATATGTCCAACTTGTCTCCAATGTAGTTGAGCCTTGCTATCCTTTTATTGATGTTTGTCTGGATAATATGTCCACTATTGATAGTGTGGAATTGAATTCTCCAAGTTTTATTTATTGATTTCTAGCTCTACATACAGATATTTATATAGCTAAATATTTTGATGTAAGATTAATATTATTTATTAACTGTCTTTTAAAATTTATTTATCTACTTATTTATATTTTACACCATTATTCATTTTGTTATAATGTTTGCTTTCTCTTCTCAGGTTTAGTCCCCATAGAATTTTCATCACTAATTCACTTGTGTACCATTACCATAGTTCCTTGTGCTCTTTCCACCCTTGTTTTGATTCCTTTCCATCCCCTCCCCACCAACAGAACGTTTCTGAATTACAGTTGTCTGTTTATTTTTGTTTTGTTTTTTATTGTTATTAATTTTTTCACTGATCCCTTATCTGATTCTCCTATATTCCTTCTATATATGAAATTATCTAATATTTTTCTTTTTCCTTCTGACTTGCTCCACTGAATATACTGTCTTCTAGTTCCATCCATGTTGCTGTGGATGACATTATCTTTCTTGATTGCTGAGTAGCAGTCCATTGTTTCATGGTTCCAGTTATCTATTTTCGGGCATTTGGGTTGATTCCACATCTTACTCATTATAAATAGTGTTGCAATAAACATAAGGGTGCATGTATTATTCTTCTGCACTAATGATTTTGTGTCTTTTGAGTAGATCCCTAGGAGTCAAATTGCTGGGTCATATGGTAGCTCCATTTTTAGTAGTGTGAGGAACCTTCATACAGCTTTCAGTAGCAGTTGGATCAGGTCATGAGGCCAAAGTTGAATCTACACACAATGACACTGTCATTGTTGCAGATAGATGTGTCTCATACCAAGTCACTGAGGAATAACAAAGATTTCCTCCAGTACTATGGTATAGTGAAGCTAGAGCTAGGAGATAGAGCTGTAGTCAGGAACAAATTCAGTGGGCCTTCTACTGAATGTTCAGATGGAGCTGTTTTCTGTCATCTCCCTGTGTGTACATGAATAACCAGTGCATGCAAATTAGGGTTATGACTGCAACTTAGGATTGCTTAAATATCCACTGCAAGATAATTTTAGAGTTTGCATCTGGAACATAGTTTGGCAGACTTACAAACAGGAACCCATGACATCACTGGGTTCCTGGGAGGAAAGTCTAAGGGTAGGGTTAAATTTAAGTCACAGTGTTGCTTTAGTATCCACAGTCAAAACCAAGTTTGGTGCGCATGAAACTAAGGACATGTACAGGCATATTGCATACCATAGCTTTATTCAGACATGAATGACTAGATTGGCAGTAGATCTTGACTGAAGCTTGGTCACAAAGTTGCTTCATGATCTAAAATAGAATTTTTGACAGGTGAATCCTGTTACCCAAGACATGGACATGATTGGTTCCTCCAGATTCCATTGGCAGATGAGACTACTTGTGGGGCTGTGGCCAAATGATGCTTGAGTCAAGTTTATAGTAAGGTTAGGATTGCTTCCCTGTCTTCATGTGGGACAATATTTGGTAATCTTGCCACTAGATAATATGGACAGCATCAAAATAGTAGGAAGATGTTGGGAAAATAGGTAGGAAAAGATATAATGAAGAGACGGTACATTGGCTTAGTTAAATGCAAGTAAAGAAAAGTAAGAAAAAAATTGCAAAGGGGGAGGTTAAGACATTTGAACTAATTCTCTAAGTGGTATGAGGTTGTCACAAAATTCTGAGGAATATTCAATAAGAACAGTACAGGTGACTGCTTAGTGTCTCTAGAATTCTGATTAAGTTAATTTGGCTTTTAAATGATACTGATTTTTAATGATAATGAGGATCAGTCTGGGGACAATATACTAAAGACTTAAATACCTATTTCAAAATAATTTGCTAAGATCAATAACATGGCATAATCAATATTTTAATTTGGCAAACCTATATATATTACGGAACCAGGGACTGTAGGAGCTTTTGAGGACCCAAGGTCATTTAGTCCATTGCCCTAATTATGGTAACACTAAAGTTCAAGGAGGGGAAACATCTTCCATAAAACTACAGTGTGATACACTAAGCAAGAATCAGGGTAACCTTGATATATTTAAGGCAGAAAATGTGATTTGAGTTTTCCAGATGAAAAGTGAATGTGAGCAGTTTTTCATGTGTCTGTAAACCATCTGCCTGCCATCTTAGGAGAAATATCTATTTAACTCTTCTTCCCACTTTTTGATTGGGTTGTTTTATCTTTTTGTTGAGTTGTATGAGTTCTTCATAGATCCTAGATATCAGTCCCTTGTCAGATGCATGATCTACAAATATCTTCCTTCACTCAGTAGAGTATATTTTCATTTTAATAATGCAGAAACTTTTCAATTTGAGGTAGTCACATTGTTTACTTTTGCTTCTGTTTCCTTTTCCTAGGAGTCGAGTCCTCAAAAACATTGATGAGGCTGATATTGAGTAGTGTTTTCTTTTAGGTGAATCAAAACCAACCCAGTAAAAAGCCTTAGAAATCGGGGTGTATAATTGATTTTACCAGAGCAAGAAGATGGACAACAAAGTATTCAGGGAGCCCAATGTGCTATCGTGGAGCACTGTGGGTCCTTGTGGCTATTGGATTGGTGTGGAGTTGTGACATACATCTGAAGAGGTATGATCTTGTACCACTGAACCATACACTGCTATAAACCAATTTTACCCAAAAACTATTTTGAAAATGCCATTATTTCAAGTATTTATTTCATTGCCAAATTCAAAATCCACTTTGGCCTTATGTTCTGCTGGATTGAAGGATAAACTTTACAAATATTATGTGTGTACTGAATTTTAAATAAAACTTTTAATTACTCATGTTATCTTAGATTCTGGTAGAATGTCAGCTTTTTTTGCTTCTCTGCTTCCATTTCCAGATGGCAGTATTACACAGCTCACAGAACATGATTGTGCTATGGCTTCAAGTCCCAGATGGACATTCATAGGGTTTCCATGCTTTCTGAGCCCAAATGTTTGTGTAGCAATTGATTATGAAAGTATGAAAAACAAAGCTGATTACCCACATTTGGGATTATTCAGTTCACTAAGAACATAACAGACCATAAATACAGTTGGATAAGGGAGTCAAGCGGACACTAGGGAAGGATGACTTCATATCCCTGGCATTCTTGGGGTTCCCTGGTTTATGGGAAAGCCTGAAAGAACTCAGGCTTGAGGCCAGTGCTCACTCTCAATACACCTTCTGTACCCTTCCCATCATAAGAAAGATTGGCTTGACAAACTCAATTACGGATGTATCATGTATTTTTCTACTAGATGACTGATTTTTGAAAATAGACTTCTGGGCAAAGGCAAGAGGTAGCTCAACGAAATGTCTGCCTAAAGTGCATTTCAGACATTAGTGAGTGAGGACTTTAGAAACAGGGAAGTATTTTCTTTGGAACTTAAATTGATTTTGAAGAGATGCAAAGCCAATTTTTTTTTTTTTTTGGTGTATCCTCCAGAGTCATTATGTTCCAGGAAGGGGAGATCAGGTCACGTTCCAAAGAATATGAAGTTTTTTCCCATTTGTATCATACTGTTTGCCCTATCTTCTGACACCTCTACTATAGATATTGAAGAAATATCACAGAAGGAAACCCATTTGCCTAATGGTTTTAGGAATGCAAACACTGTATTGGTTGATGAAGTTGTTTGGAGTAAATACTAAAACTCATTGATAGGATTTTAAAGTGCTTTGTGCTTAATCAATCAGCCTTTTAAGTTTTCAATTAATAAAACAAAATAAAAATGCACTGAGATATATTTTCAACTATCACAACTTCAGATTTTCTTGATTAATACACACTCAGATATGGCACTTAGCTTTTAGTTTCTTATGAACTATTTAATAATCTTTAAGAAAGAATTTGAAGTGTTACTTAAAGAGACACAGGTATATATTTGTTTGATAATATAATTGTTCCTTCTAATTTAATTTCATTGTTAATAAAATGCTCATATTAACTGTTCAGCATGAACATATATAATATAATGCTATAGTGCAATGTTATTTCAATGAAATATACAAAATAAAAGTATATTTAAAAATTGAATTTATATTTTTGATTGATGAATAGTATTCCATTGTGGATATATACCACATGGGTGAATTGGTGGTAGAAATTCTATAGAGAATACAATGGCGAAAAGAATTCAAACATTGTTTAAAAATAAACAATGAAGTAAAATATACACAAGGTAATAAATTAGAAGCCCCATGAACATGTTTATGAGTAAACACAACAAAGGAGATGAAAGACCTATATGAAGAGAACTATAACACATTGTTAAAAGAAAGAGAACACAAAGAAATGGGAAAATGTTCTAATCTCATTGATTTTAGAAGAACTTATATTGTCAATATGGCCATCTAACCAAAGCAGATTAAATTAAATTCCTATAGAAGCTTCAGTGCCATTTTTCAAAGACAGAAAACAAATATTACTGAATCTCAGAACCACCAAAGACCTAAAATAGCCAAAACAATACTGACAAAAAAGGATGGAAGTATCACACTCACAGACTTCAAACTATACTTCAGACCATACTGATATGATAATAATCACGGTAAACATTATGATAATAATCATAACAGTGTGGAAGTAGAACAAATACAGACACACCAAACAATGGAATTGAATTGAGAACTCACTAAAAGGACAGTAAATACACACAAAAAAAGCCAAGAATACACATTGAAAAAGGAAAAGTCTCTTTGACTTCTGTTGTTGGGATAATTGGACAGTGACATGCAAAGGAATGAAACTAGACTACTATCTCACATGAAACACAAAAATCAAGGAAAACTGAATAAAACACTTGCATATAAGACCTGAAATCATAAGATATGTAGAAGAAAACAGGCAAAACAGTCCCTGAAAAAGGCTTCAGAAACAGTAGATTTGTTTCAAATAACAAGGAAAACAAAAGAAAATACAATGATTTGGGACTACATCAAACTAAAAGGCTTCTGCATATTGACAGGAACTGTCACTAAAAAAGACACCCTATTAACTTGGAGATAATATAATCACACTGTGCATCTGATGAGGGCAGATATCCAAGATCTACAGATAATTCATACAACTCAACAAAAGGAAAACACATTGCAACCTAAAAGTGGAAAAAAAGACTTAGATAGGCACTTTGCCAAAGAAGACATACTGATGGTCAACAGGCACATGAAAAAATGCTCATCATCACTTTACCTAAGAAATGCAAAAAGCAAAACCATAGCAAGATTCTTCCTCACACCTGTGAGAAATGAACCGTGTCAGAAAGATCAGAAACAAGTTTTAGTGAGGATTTGGAGAAAAATAAAATCTCTCACACTATTGTTAGCAAGTAGAATGGTCCAAACCCTATAGAAAACAGTATGGATGTTTTCTAAAGATTAAAAGTGAATCTTCTATATGTCCCATCAATTCCACTCCTAGCTACCTACCTGAGGAATATAAAGACACTAACTTGAAGAGAATCATGTATTCCTATGTTCATTACAGCAGTATTTACAATAAACAAGCCTTGGAAATAAGCTAAGTGTCCAAAGACAGATATGTAGATCAGGAAGATGTGGAATATTAAACAAAATACTACTACTCAACTTTTAAAAAAGATTAACTCTTGCCAGTTGTGGCAATGTGGATGGAACTGTAGATGGTTATGTTAAGTGAATTAAATCTGATGGACAAAAACAGTACAGGATGGTGTCATATGTGAAATCCAGAGAAACAAAACAAAGAGTAAATCAGGCATTCCAAGCTACTAACAAATCATTGAAATCTGCCTGTAAGTCTGAGGCTACTGTGAAGAATTGCAGGGGACGAGGGTGAGAACAATGCATTGAGGGAGCCTAATGGACTATGTGGAGGACTCTGGGTGCTTTATGGGTGGATGTGGTGTGATAACAACCCCTGAAGAGGAATATCACATACCTCTAAAACAGAGTGCTATAATCCAATGTTCCTTCTCTCTCAGAGATATATATATATATATATATATATATATATATTTATATCTCCATGGAAAAATTATATTAATTGTTCAATTCAAAACCTGTAGGGATAATCAGTGGAGATGCATATCCACTAAAATATTTTATTGAGCTACTAAGCACTGGTGCCCTAATATTTTTGTGATAGTCCCATAATCTGCAAGCTTTTTGCATTCATGGAATGTATAGTCGAATGATTTAAGTTTGTTTCCATACTAATAAGTATTAGAACATTTACACTATGAAAATACAAACAGAAAATTGAACTTACATTTCCCAATGTAAATATAAATTAAGAATTGGGTCGTTCAGGAATGGTTTAGGTAATTCAACTCTGTTTTGCTACCCATCAAAGCAACAACACAAAACCAAAAAAAATCCATCGTCTTGCTATGTCTTTTAGCAATGTTGTAGTGTTAACTCCATGAGGTTGTGTGGTTTCATGTTCAGTCTTATAAGCTTGAAAAGGACAGGGGTATCAAAACACTTGCAGCTGTCTTGAGTTACAAATACCTGAGCGCCATGAAACAAACTTCTTAAGCAGCTATGCTTGGTATATAACTGAACACTTTCAGACTTGGGGGATCTTGTTCTGTGGCCCATACTTGTACCCTGGCACTGTTTGTTTGTAGGACAAACAGTACTTTACACTCACTCTGTCTCTTCCTCTCTCTTTTATCTACTTGTGCAAAGAAATCTTTTTGTTTTTTCATCCCTCTGCATGTCTGCTTTTTGGTCTTTCCCCATGTTCTTAGGTACATGGGTAAGGACTCACACCCAGGTAGCCCTGTTTCCCATGGGTCTGGCCTAGAACAGCTTGACACCCAGTGTGAAGACCTTACCCCCCTGGTGACCAACCCTAAGGATCCTTCCTTGTGTTGTCCACTGAAAGCACATTACATTTGCAGGACACTCATCAAGATCTTTCTGTCTCTAATTTAGAGGAGCTTTATTTCACTCCAGTAAAACCCTTTCTGTGTGTGTGTGTGTGTGTTTTAAATATGGGGTCAACTGATAAACAGTTCTCCTTCATAATATTCTTCAGGTTGTTTTTTTTCTTTTTTTGTAAGTATAATCTTATAAAGCTGGTACTTGGGAGATGGATTTGTTCCTGTGGGCTAATATATGGAACTGGTTTCAACCTTAGGTTTAGAATTTGTGCTTCTGGGAACCTTCTCGTGTTAATGTATTTTATACAACATTGGTTTTGGCTTAAGCAGAGGTGAGCCATTATTTTGGCCACACGAGTCTGCAAGAACAAATGAAGGATGCCCTCTATAGATTAGATCTAGCTATTTTGGCCACTGGGAGTATGCAAGAACAAATTCAGGCTGCTTTCTGTAAGATTTTGAAGTCAGGGACCACTGAGAGTATTCAGGCTGCCCTCTGTAAATTAGATCTAGCTACTTTGGCCACAGACAGTATGCAAGAATGAATTCTGGCTTCCTTCCACAAATTAGGTCTAGCTACTTCAGCCACTGAGAGTATGTAAGAACAAATTCTGGCTGAAAAGGCTGAGAATATTCAGGCTGCCTTCCATAAATTAGATTTAGCAACCTTGGCCAAGCGCCTGCAAAAACAAATTCTAGCTGCCCTCTGTAAATCAGACTTAGAAAAGGCAGAGGCCCACTTGATGGCAATAAGAACAGGGGAGAAGCCTTCCTCTCACTTTGATAGCTATACGAGGAAAAGGAGGACTATTCCTTACCGGAAACTTTGAACCCACCTACAGAGAAGCTTTCAAGAGGACAGTGGAGGGTGCGGAGGCGCCTCAAGCCTCACTGCCCTCTCAAGATAGGACTAAAATGGCTTCTTCTCATACCAGATGGGAAACCCAACTTGTCAGAAAGGCCTGCCAGAGGGTAAGACAGTTCCTTCTCCATCAATTTCTGATGAGTGGATTGAACGAACAGGGCAACTTGTATGATAGGTCACACAATCCCTTTTTCATGGGGACCTCCTGAATTGGAGAAATTCTGTCTCTCCATACCAGCGGGAACTTAAAGGTGATGGCTAATTTATTTGCCTTTATTTTTGTCTTTCATCAGCCTATCTGGCAGACAGATAATCTATATTAAAATTTCCAGTAACACCAACAGAGAATGGGTTCTAGGGAAGAGAGCGAGGAGAGGCATCATATCCACTAGGTGGATCTAGACACCATGGAAACAGAAGTTGTTCCAGTGTTAACCCTTACTGCAGCCCAACCAATGGGGGAATGGAAAGTCTAAAATGCTGTAATAGATGCTTATTAGTAAGGTTGAGGCAAGGAATTCCTAACCGAAAAAGTAAGGTAAGGTGCTAGATTTCCAACAAAATGCCAATGCTGGTAATATACCTTAGTTTCTTTAAAGGATTATTCATATTTATAGAACTTTCACAGACTGGAATCCAGATGTTCCACAAAGACAGATGACTCAGATGTTTAATGTGATATTCACTGGGCACCGTTTCCCAGATGTAGATAGGAAATTAACCAAAGTAGAAGGTATTGTAGAGATGAGCCATTCCAAACTGGTGGATAGAGTCTTTAGAATTTACAGTGCCAGAGAGGAAATGAGAAGAAAATAGTAGTGTGAGATGAAGGTTCATATAAAGAAGGGGGGGGCAAGGGCTGCACTCATTCTGAAACAGCCTATTATGATATCCACTTTGGAACCCTGGGTGTCCATCACCACAGGGGAAGCATGTGATTCATTTTTGAGGACACTGGAGCAACCTATACAATTTTGAATTATAAAGTCAACTTGAGGACTGTGCCAGTCACTGGGATAACAGAAGAGCCACAAAAGAAAGCTATCTTATAACTCAGAGTATGCTGACTTGGCAATACAGCTTCCAGTATAGCTTCCTATACATGTGAGATTGTTCAGTAGTCCTCCTTAGCCATGACTTCTTAACTAAACTTAATTCACAGATTTTTCTTCTCAAATCCTAGAGACTGTACCTACAAGTACCCTTTGAAAATGCCTTGTTCCTCCAGATGATAGCCACCCAGGATGTTATACCAAAAAGGTGACATGGTGCTCCCTGAAATCTACAAATGCATAAGTTAAGCGGTTTGGGCAACGCCAGGACATAGCAAACATGCAGTTCCTATAAAAATAGAAGTGGTGGAAGGAAAGAGATCCTATGAAAAAACAATATGCTTTGAAAGATGAGGCTTTGAAGGGAATTCAGCCAATATTACAAAAGTTTATTCAATCCAGCCTCATTTGACCCTGCGACTTCCCCTATAACCCTCCTATTTTGCCAGTAAAGAAAACCCACACAAATGAGTACCATATTGTTCAGGATTTGAGTATCATTAATGAAAATCCAAGATATACAACTCTGCCAGATCCTCACACACGATTAACTGCCATAACTGGGGATTTGGGCTGGTTCTCAGTGCTGAACTTGAAAGATGGCTTTTTCTATATCCTAGCAGATGCCTGGGATAAACTACACTTTGCTTTTGAATGGCAGGAACACTGAATCCAAAAGCACTCTGCAATATTGTTGGATTGTGTTTCCACAAAGGCTTAAGAATTCCTCAACAATTTTCAGGAAAATTAAGGATCTCAGAAAAGTCCAGATATATTGGGCATTCTCCAACATTATTTGGATGATTTACTAATCACCATCTGACAGTGAATCTTGGTTAGAAAATACCATATTGATTTGGAATCACTTAACAGAATGTGTCTATAAGTTCTCACCTCACAATGTTCAGATCGGTAAACAAAATGTCCTTGGGACATTTGAGATTAAAATGGGCAAATGAATCTTCATGACCGAGAGAGAGTGGGTAAATTCAGCTCTCAAAATCCAGAGCAATCGAAGACAACTATGTGGGTTTTTGGGAATGGTTGGGATTTGTAAAATTTGGATCACGAACTTTGGGTTAATAGCAAAGCATTTTTAGGAGACTTCAAAGGCCTGGATTCTGAAGCTTTGCTTTGGACTCAGCAATGTCAATAGGTCTTTATGAAATAAAGAGAAGGCTGATCTCAACACCAGCCTTAGAGCTGCCAGACTCCAGGAAGACTTTCCGAATCTGTGTGTGTAAAAGAAAGGGAGTGAGCCCAAACTGCTGCTGATCACATACCTTCCCAAGCAACTGGATACACCATTAAATGTTCATGTACACACTTGAGTGTCATAGCTATCCCTTGTAGCTTGTTACATGAAGCAGAAAAATTTACATTAAAACAGCCATCACGGTGTATGTATCACTCCGGTTTTTTCTAAAGATTTATTTATTTATGCATACAGAAATGGGGTACAGGCAGTGAAAGGATTCACCAGAGACAGAGTGAGGAGCAGAAGTACACTGCTGAAGGGAGCAGTGGGCGGGTCAGGAGAGGTCAGCCATGACACATGGGTCACCTTGGGATGCGGGTTGAGCTCATGCTAAAGTGGCTTCAGCTTCTTTGTTCTGTGTTTTAACCTACTGCACCACAAGGGAGGGCCTGAATCATTCCATATTTTTAATATTACTAGAACAGAAGAGTGGACTTCGGTTGACTGCTGAGCACATAGAGAAATATCAAGCAGTTATATTGGATAACTGGGAGCAGCTGTGAGTTATCAGCTTTTTAAGTCCAGTTACTTTGCTTGAAAGCAGTGTAAAGAGTTTTGAGAAATAAATAATTTTTAAAATTTTTACATATTTTTAAAATTATTCTTCATTTTGTGCATTTTTTCATCTCAGTTGTAATCTGTGGACTTCCCACCACCACTTCACCCATGTGCCTTCACCATAGTCTGATGTGCTCTTCTTGCCTCAGTTTTGATCCTGTTCCCCTCTCCTCCCCCATAGAATGTCTCTGATTTGTAGTTGTTAGTTGATGTTCTTTTTTACTTTAGTAGAATTACTATATTTTTTTGTCTTTTTTTTTTTTCATGATTCCTTACACTCCTGCTATGAGTGAAACCATCTGGTATTTTTTTTTCTGGCTTATTTCACTAAGCATGTTCTTTTCCTTAACTCATAACTGTCTGGAAACTAATGTATGTTGGTCAAACAAATTTGTCTGATCAACACCTGCAAGATGCAGTCTGGGAGATGTTTACAGATGGGAATACTTTCATGGAACAAGGCCACCAACAGACAGGATAAGTGGTGGAGATACTTTCAGACACCATCGAAGCCAAGGCCTTTCCTTCAGGGCTGTCAATAGAGGAGGCTGAATTGATAGCCCTGTCCTGAGTCCTGGGACTCTCTTAAGGTAAGAGAACAAACAAATACACTGTCTCTAAGAACTCATTCATGATACTTCATGTTCATGGAGTCATCTGGAAGGAAAGGGAGCTACTTAGGCGATAAGCACCTGATGGAACTCTTAGCATTGCTGAAGGCAGTAGCTTTGCCATCAGCCGTAGTGGTGACGTACTCTCCTGGCTCTAAAGGGATGAATCTGTGATTGCAAAAATCAAAATAGCAGCTGACTATATGGCAAAGGCCAATGCTCAATTCCACTCTCCTGGGGACATTCATTCCTCTCATGAACTTATTCAGTTTGTGTTCAAATACACTGATGAGGGAAAGGCCTGAAAATGGAAATTTATTAACTTCAACCCCAGTTCCACTTGGCAAAATAACTCACATCATATGACATTCCTTCCAGAGGTCCCAGTCTATCCAGTGTTGAAATATCCTCATGACAGATACCACTATGGGACAATTATCTTGATGGAATCCAGGAATCCATATATAAAGGGCTCCTGTTTGCATAGGATGGCTCAACAAATCGCCCAAACTTGCCATTTATATGACAAGAATAATTCCAAGATTGACTCAGGGCTTAAAGTTACTCAGTACAATACTGGTGTGAGTACCTTTTTGAAAGACAAAGGCGTGGATTTTACCCAAATGCCCAGGACTGACTGCAATTACAAGTATCATTTCATCCTTGTGCATATATTCTTAAGATGGATGGAAGAATTTCCCACTAAGACAGAGAAAGCTGGAGAGATTGCCAAATAATTGTTGAAGGAAATAATTCTTTTCTTTGGATTGCCCAAATCCATTCAGGGTGACAACAGGCCCGCATTTGTTTTAGAAGTTACTCAGAAAGTAAATAATGCCTTACAGATTACTTGGAAGCTGTATGCTGCCTGGAGGCCTCAATCTACAAGACAGACTGAGAGAATGAATCACACTTTAAAGTAGGCTTTAACAAAACCGTGCCAAGAAACCCATCTGAGTTGGAATCAAGTCTTGTTCATTGTTCTCCTTCGAATAAGAGTGGTTCTTAGAAATGCACTTTGTTTTGGGCCTCCCTGATGGTGCAAGAGGTTAAAGTGCAGCACTATGAAGCTATCCAGAGCCACTGCAATATGAGTTCGATCCCCAGTCAGGGAGGTGACCCACAAGGCACAGCAGACTTCTCCTGACCCGCCTTCTGCTCCCCTCAGTAGTGTATTTCAGTTAATAGGCCTGTTCTGCTCCCCAGTCTGTCTCTGGTGAATCCTTTCATGCCTCTACACTTCTGGACTGTACCCAAGTTTGTGTATGCATAAATAAATAATTCTTTACAAGAAAAGAAGTGCACTATGTTTGAGCCCCTTTGGAATTGTTTTTAGACTTTCAAGCTTCATTTTGAAACTACATCAGACATAGAACAAGAATATAGAAAGTATAGAATCAAACAATACATAGCTTATCCAGGAAATTCTAGCTGTAACTAATAACGTTGTTCTCTAGGATATCTACGCTTGTATATTAACCATTGAATAATTTCAAATCTAGTGAATGGGTCTTTTAAATACCTGGAAAAATAGAATACCCAATCTCAAATGTCAGAGAAATGGTCTGGTCCTTTTGCTGAACACTCAGTTCTTTAAATCTTGCAGTCATAATGGTGATGGCACAGGGTGAATTGGTGGTGGGAAGTCCATGGGTTTACAACCAAGATGAAAAAGCATATGTTGTACAAATTGAGGAATGATGTAAAAATAAAATAAAAAAAAACCTTGCAACCATAGCATCCTTCCAAAGTAAAGAAAGTTCTTGAAGGAGATTATTCAGAGAAAAAAAAAATGCATTGGTTTTGGGAAACTGTCAAAGGCATAAGATATTTGTTCATGAGAAAGACAAAATGCTTAAATGTTCTCTTTTTCTATTTTAGCTCTGGTGCCCAGATGAACACTGAAAACCCTGAGATGATAAACAAACCATAAGCTTCCCTGCGTAATTGCTCTAGCTAAACTTTTTTCCCTCTTTTTATCCAAAGTCCAGGGTATGTGGGATGACAACTGGAACCATGCGAAATTTAACTCTTTAGCTTTTAGAATTCGGTTTTGACTCTGGGGAGAAAATTGTTGGTTTTATTTTTTGGGGGTCTTTTTCTGTTAACTTCTGAATTTTACAATTGTGATTTTCATGAATTTTGTTTAAAGTCATGTGTTTTCATTTTCCACATTTATATCTTTGTATAGTTTTTTTCAGGTACACGTAGCAAACAGCCTGGCTACTTAGACGTGTGTAAAAGTGCCTTTCCATCAGGCAATGGTAAAAAAAAATAAAATGGTTAAGAAAAACTGGTATTTGTCCTCATAAGAAAGTATATAGCTTTGTGGCTTTGTAGATATAAGTAAAACTGTTTTGTATAGGATATTCCACATGGCTTATATGGAAATTAATGGAATAGTTTGTGTCTATATGCCATCCCCTTTTATGTCTAATTATTTTGGCCTCCAAAAAAATAAAAAATAGCATAGATAGCACCTATAAAATTTCTGTGCTCATGAATATAATAGGAACTAATTTGAAAATTAATGGGTTTATTCGAAATACATGTGCTTGTAAAGTTGTATTAAATAGAATATTTTTTATCTGGGCTATTAATGTGGGTACATGAAGTCTTTTAACATCTGGTAAAAAGGGAGTTGGGATATTTATTGAGAGTTAAAAACTCCAGTTGTGGGATAAAAATAAAAGGTTAAGATTTGTTTGTCAGCATTGTGCTGGTGCATTTAGCCAAATTTTCATTGCAAAAGTTTTTTTCTAATATTTATGACAAAATTTCTCAGAAAATCTAAAGTAGGAATATGGTAGTCTTTTAAAAAGTTGATTAGAGGAAATTTTGTGCAACCTCAATAGAGCTCCTGAGATACTCCATAAATTTTTTCCCTTCCTTCATGGGAAAGGCATCAGATGAATTCGACTTATTGAGTATTTATCTAGTAAACTGGGACTTAATATGAATCGTTGTAACTTGTGAAAAATGTTTAATCCTGGCTTATACATTTCTGTTTCAAAATTTATATGAAAACTTTTAAGTGTCTGCCTTGTAAATTGTGTGTCAATTTTGATTGTTGCTCTGCAATACTGCAAGTTATAATTGTTGAACAAATTTCCTTGTCTACTATGTTATCAGATTTTAACTGGGGTATATTTACAGAAATTGTTTCTAGAGAAATTGTCAGAAGTCCTTGATTCATACTTATTGATGAAACTCAAAAGTGGGAATTTTCTACATAAGACTGAATATGCTATTGGAGATAAACATAATTTTAATTCTATTTTTTATTGAATTGATACTATTTTGTTTGTTTTGTTTTGCTTTGACATAAGGATTTATTTTTCTCTTCTAGCTGGCCTAGATCTGCAGCAATGTCAGATTGTATTTTTGCACAAAGAACTAACTTGTGCTTGCATTTTCTCTCTCCTTGATTTCATCATATTATGGAATCATACTAAGTGATAATAATTCTTATTGCCCATGGCAGCATGTCTATCTTTGCATAATATCACTAGGGAATTTTGGCTCTTCTTAAACTACAGAATTTGAAATATATTTTCACTATATAATATTGACTGGAATTTTTCTGGGAGCTAAATTTTAGTTGAGCAAAGAAGAAAAAGTCTGCCACGTTATTGGGTTCCAGAGACCTCCAACGAAGACAGGAAAGCTTGTGTCCATTAGCAGGACTGAAAATGCTGGCGAAAAAAGCCTGGGAAACTCCAGAAGAGAGAGTGATAAGACCATGGCCTTGATCCTGAAACTTGTACAGACCAAATGTTCAGCACTCAATCTAAGGTCACTTACAGAGTGTTCCAACAGAGTCAAGAAAATTATTCTGCCCTGTGAGTTTATGGATTAGAATTAGATTTCATTTACAAATGCATTTTGCTACTACTGGATAGAATTGCAGTGAAGGTACAGTGAAAATGATTTTACATAAATTACACATTTTAAAAGATTTTTTTCTTGGCCCCCCCCCCACTTTCTGAGTTTGTTTTTTTTTTTTAATTTTAATACTCTGTTCTCTGTTTGATTAATGTCTCCATTTTTTCCCCCTTTGGCTTAGACTGATGAATTATATTCCAGAAATGGAAGATGTTACCACACAAATCATCCATGAACAATGCCTTGAGACTTATTTCTTTTGAACTCATTGGAACCTCAGATAAGTGTTCCCACAGACATGCAGCTGCCTTAGACTACAAGACCCAGGGTACCATGAACCAAATTTCTTGAGCAGGGGAACAAGGAGTAGAGTTGAGCAGCCATGTCTGGTGTATAGCTAAACACATGTGGAACTAGGGGTCTTGCTTCTCTGGCCCTGAACTTACACCCTGGTACCAATTGTTAGCAGGATGGATGGTATTTGATCACGTGCTGGCCACTTAATTGCTCTCATTTCTCTTAAAAGATATATTAAGGGGAAAATGTGGGGTTAAAGCTAATAGTAAAATATTTTCTCAGTCAAAGTATATTAATATAATGGCCCTTCCTGGTGGCACAGCGGGTTGAAGCAAAGCAGTAAGAAGCTAAAGCCACTTCAGTATGAGTTAGATCCCCGCCTGCCCCGGAGGTGATCTACATGGCACAGCAGAGGGCTCTTGACCAGCCCGCTGCTCCCCTCAGAAGTGTGCTTCGAAGATCTGCCTGTTCTGCTCCCCACTCTGTCTCTGGTGAATCCTCTCACTGCCCCTGAACCTCTGGCCTGTACCCCAGTTCTGTATGCATAAATAAATAAATCTTTTAAGAAAAGTATATTAATATGAGAACCAAAACCTCAGTGTGAAACCTGAAAATAACCCTTCTTGCTTATAATGCATTGATCACTTTCCAAAACATTCTAACATTGATCTTGTTTGTAGCTTCAGAGTATTTTCATAAAAGGATAAATAGTAGTGTAGTGAAGAACTCACTTTAAGAAGTGCTCTTCTACTTAATAAACATGTTTTCAAAGAAGACATACAGATGGTCAATAGGCACATAAAAAATACTCTCTCTTTTTATCAAGGAAGTACAAAAAAAATCACAATAAGATAAAAGTCACAGCCCTTCCTGGTGGCATAATGGGTTAAGACGCAGCACTGCAAGCTAGCTGTAGCCGCTTCAGTCTGAGTTCGATCCCCATCCCCGGTCTGGTCCTGGAGATGGCCACATGGTGTGGCAGACCTTTCCTGACCCGTCTGCTGCTCCCCTCAACTTCATTGATCTGCTTGTTCTGTTTCCCGCTCTGTCTCTGGTGAAGCCTCACCAACCCTGCAACTCTGGCTTGTACCCCAATTCTGTATGAATAAATAAATAAATCTTAAAAAAAAAGGAATTTGTCTTCAGCCTTAAAAAAAAAGAGAGAAAAAAAGAAAGAACCAACTCACAGCATTACTGAGGGTATGGAGAAAAGGAACCCTAGCACTCTGTGGGAATGTAGACTGGTCCAGCCCCTATGGGCAACAGCATAGAGGGTTCTCAAAGTACTGAAAAGAAACGTGCTATAAGATTCAGCCATTTCATTTCTACGTATCTACTCAAATAACATAAAATCACTAATGTGAAGGGGCATATGCAGCCTTATGTTAATTTACAGTACACTAACTATGGAAACAACCTAAGTAACCAGCAACAGATGAGTGGATAAATGTATACACACACATCATACACACACATGCATAGAATGCTACATGGCCATAAAAAAGAAATGAACTCTTGCCATTTGTGACAATATGGATGGAACTGAAGGGGACTACACTTAGCAAAATACATCAGAGTGAGAAAGACAAATAATGGATGGCTTCCCTCATGTGTGGAATATAGAAAACAAAGAAGGGAAGAAACAAAATTAAACTACAAAAATCTAACTCAGATTTGAGATGATGAGAAAGGGAGGGTGGGAACATGGTGGACATAGCTCCAGTGGACTGTAGTGGAAGACTTGTGGAGTTTTGGTGTAATCAAAAGTCTAATCCCCTAATCACATACAGTGCTGTAAAGCAATGCTGCTTCAGTAAAATTGATACCGTTTCTAAATAATTTCTAAGAAATCTTTTAGGAGGATAGTGAAAATCCAGAGTTTTCAATTTTTAAAATCTCATATCATTAAACATTCGAACATGCATCAAATTGGATTATATTTACTTGTAACAGATAATACTCTCAATTCCTATTTTAAGTATATTAAGTATAAGTTTAGATCCTTCTTTATTATTATCAAATAAAAATAAATGCATGTGAACATTCTTACGTTTTTCTTTCCATACCTAAAAGAACTTCACACATATTCCACCCAGAATATCTGTCATTTTGAAGATCTATGATCTTTATGGTTCATCCACAGCTGTCTCGATATATAGCTCTCTTAAATTTTTACCTGGAAATCAGGTTCTGAGTTAGAAAGGAGAAAGGGCTTAAAGTTCTATCTCTAGATAAAATAACACTTCATACAGCTATAAATCTGATATGAATTTATATGATCTAGCCATGTAATTTTACCATTATAAAATAATAAGTTTCCATTGTGCCACAACAAGCTTCAAGCTCCTGCTTTGAATTAAAAAAAAAGTTTCAACAACCATGTCAATTTTGAGTATCATTCGTTTGATACGTTACTGCAATTATCTATTCCTGTCACTAAGTTCATCATGGAATTGTCATCATGGAATGCACGGTGAGAACACTAACAAAGATCTTCTGGTATATCAGTTTATTAAACAAATAATTAAATAAACATAAATTTCTGGAGACAAGAATATTCTATTTATGACCATCTTTATTATTGAATGCATATCATAAATTACACATGTAAATAAAATCCAAGTGCAACATTTTCACAGTGTCTTGGTAATAAAAGCAAAAAGATGACATAAAAATGAAGCTAAGTAAGAGTTCCACTTCTGTGCCCTTTCAAATCAAAGTAGCTTCATCCTGGGGTACATGGATCCTCTTCATGGAATTACAGGCTAACAGGATTAGCTGTTAAACTGAGTGACAATAAAAACATGCAAACCACTTGAATATAGAAGTAATAATAATTACTATAACAATAATAACAGCATAGAAATAGTTCCATATTCAAAATCTCTCTTGTTGTAATAATTATATGTATATTTTAATATTAGAACCCAAATAACTTTATATAGGAAATATATGTATTTATCCTGAATTGTTTATTACAGTACTTAAAAGTGTTTACATATTGTACACTGATTTTATTGAACCCAGAGATTGATAAATGGGAGTTTCAGAGATAAGATTTTTCAAGAAAAGGTAAGTTCAGAGAGAAGACTGCTGTCTGGATGGCAGTGATAATGGCACTTTCTTAATTTAGATTTTTATCTGGAAACTGTTCAAGAATTGTAAGGAAAAGGCCAAAAGTAAAAGAAAACAAGCAGAGATCTAAAAAATGGCAGCTGTGCTTGTAGATATATTTCTTAGAACTTAGCATTCCCATTATAATAAGCAAAGTAGATGATTACTTACTATATGTAATCTGAAAAGCACTTCTTCAAAACATCTTTCCCTATATTCTGTTTCAGTGTCTGCAATTCTTCCATTAAAAGTGAGGGATTGGGCCCTCCCTGGTCGTGCAGCGGGTTAAAGCACCACTTTATGAAGCTCTCCAAAGCCACTGGAGCACAAGTTCGATCCCCGGCCAGGGAGCTGACACACAAGGCGCGGCAGACCTCTCCTGGCTTGCTCGCTGCTCCCCTCAGCAGTGTACTTCATCAATCTGCCTGTTCTGCTCCCCACTCTGTCTCTGGTGAACCCTCTCACCCACCACACCTCTGGCCTGTACCCCAGTTCTGTAAGCATAAATAAATAAATCTGTTTTAACAATCTCAAAAAAAAAAAAAGTGAAGGAGTAACACTTTGAATTAATGCCTATCGTCAATGTTTGGAATTCATCTATTCCTGGGCATTAAATTAAAATACTAAAATATTAATATTAAGATATTAAATTAGCATTAATTGGTACCACCTTATTACAAATAAATTTATTTGATTATTCAGTATAAGCACAAGGGAAGAGAACAGAAGACAAAAACCTGTAGATGGAGAGGACAGAGAAAGTAAATCATAGCACTTGCATATTTGAACACAAACATAGATGAGTAGGTCTAGGGAGAAAGCATAGTCATAGCTAAGAAAAATAAGACTATCAGACACTTGCCTTCTCCTCGAATGACATAAATGAGTTCCAAGTGTTTTGGGGCTGACTAATAAATGGAATCTAACCAACAATTTCTCTAAGAATTCCAGTAATCTGGAGGCAGTCTCCTTCCTCTAAAAGTCTAGATGTGTTCAAAGTGAAATTAATATGTTGATAAAATTAAATCACCGGTCTCCCAAATCGACTTAAGAAATGTAATTCATATTAATCTACAGAATATCAAACACATACTGGACAGACAAACTTTACCATTATAAGTACTCACAGAATTGCTACTTGTGATCTATCTCATTACAACACTAAATTATATTCATACACAAATTGCTTTTAAGCAGACCAGACATAGTTACAATCACACATTTAAAACACAATTTAACACTCATTTAATATATCAAAATATGCACCTTACAATGAATAATTAGGAGATAAATAGATACACTATTGCTAGCAGCACAAATTTAGTCTTCTAATAAGGTATTATTTTAATAATCAAGTGCAAGCAAAAATCATCACTTGTCCAGACAACCCATTAGACAATATTCTATTGATTTTAGTTATTAGTATTCACTTTGACTTCACCAGTTTTGCCTTATTCAGATGAGTACAATAACTGACTGAATAAAAACAATTTTCTTCATCTAAATATGATGGAACATATTGAAAACATTTTTAAGAAGGTTAAACAAATAACATGATTGTGTTAAAACATGTGGCAAGGTAATATAGTATTAATGCCTCTGGTTTACTACTCATATTCTATGTCTCTTTCCTACATAACAAATACAAAGCATGTAGCAAGTAAGGCATTGTAATGGGGGGTCCTTTGCTGCGACAGTTATTATTCTGCTTTTTTCTCAAATGGTGGGAAAAAATTCCTCCCCTAGCTGCTAAGAGGTAGAAGCTGTAGGCCTAAGAATGGTATGACTGAGGCAAATCTGGACCAGAAAAATTAATGAAGACTCTAGGGTTCACATGCCTATCTGCCTCCAGATTTTACACTGGCTCTTGAATGTGACTTGACAGTTGCTACCTAGCTTAGCTTAAGTAAGACATACAGTGTGGTGAGTCTTTTGAAAGGGCTAACCTACTCTACTTCATCGCTTTGCTCTGGTCTAACCTTAGTGATTAATTAGTGCACTACTTCTTCTGTATACTCAGAAAGTATAGTAACATTTCAGAGGGACCTCAATGTCACTCTAGAAGCACGGTGGAAAGCCTCTCCATTATACGGTACATATATCTCCAGAGTTGTTCTTTGGAAATAGTTTTGGTGAAGCAGAACTCTGCTCATCACATATTTGCTGTCTCTTAGGACTATAGAAAAACTGTGAAGACTGACAAGCTCTCTTCTCCTGATAGAGTCAATGGCATCTTTTGAAGTTATAGAGTCATATGTGAATCTTTACTTTGTTCTTACTTTAAACATACCAGAGGTCTGAGCTAAGATTTTCAATCTATGAATATGTGTGACAGATAATGTTCTATGCTGACATTTAATTGAAGGAAATAGCTATTTGAGTCATCAAACCTTAGAAAGAAATCACACATAGGAGACAAAAATTGTTCCCTCTTTCTAATATTTTTTTAACAGAATAACATATTATACATTGTACCTAAAATGCACACAACATATAATACTGAACTATAAACCATAATTGGTAATTTAAATATTGCTTCAAAATTCAAACTCAATGTCCATTGTAACAAAATGAAGTGTTTGTGATGACCCCAAGCCAATAGTCTCTGTTTCTTATGTTCTCATACAAAACTACTTACCCTAGTCGAAATTATATGTGTACAGAATGTTACTGAATTTCTATCATTTGAATCTTAAACAATGGACAAGTTATTACATGGGAATGTCAATATTAATGATCATGAATCATAATGTTCTAAATAGATTTTCTTACAAAATGTGAATTCCTCCTATAGGTAAAATTGAACATAACTGAATAGCTGCTAGTGTTCCCTGTGATTACTTCTCAGTGACCTAGGGAATTGCAAATGTGTTGTTATACTTACATTTCAAAACACATTGAGTTTTTTTTTTATTTAGCATAATTCAGTTGTCAGGGTAGACACTGTATGGTTGCTCACAAGGGATTTTGAATGGAGTTGGATGCTGTCATGCAAATCTTGTCTTGAAAGTCGTCTTCTAAACTCATCAGTGGTGAAGTAGTATATGACTGGATCAAGGCATGAATTCAGACTAGCAAGACACAGGGCAACAGAATGAAATATTATAATCACTCTTCTTACTAGGCAGCTTTTAATATTATTGGACTTGACCAGGAAATCCAAAGGAAAACTGAAGTGATATGGTGCAAAGCAAATTAAGAATACTCCTGCACAGGTTAGAATCATCTTTAAAGCTTTCTTTTTCTCTCCAAAGTCTTGCAACACAGGATATTTATCTTGCAGTGATAAAACTGTCTTCCAGGTACAATATAGGATGACCATAAGAGGAGTGACAAATCCAATCATTTCACCAATGGTCATGATGGCAACTGACTGGACCAGATTGACAGTCCTGGTAGGAAGATCCACAAAGCATTTGGTTTTGTTGTCTGAAGTACTATCATCATTGATTCTGAGGAGAGGAAAAATAAGACAGGCAAGGCAGATAATCAGCCAGCCAGCAACACTGATATATAGGTCATATTTCTGTTTGCAGTCATGATAACGTAAGGGGTAGATGAGAAAACAAAATCTTCGCACACTGATGCAGACCAAAAAGTAAATGCTTGCATACATGTTGACATACTTCAGGTAGAAACAGAACATGCAGAGGACAGGCCCAAACGGCCAGTCATAATTCAAGTAGTAAAAGATCCTCAGTGGCAGGGAAAGAACTTGTAGTAAGTCAGCAAGGGCTAAGTTTATCATGTATATCACAGCCCTTTTGGTCTCCTTCATATAGCCGTAAAATACCCACAAGGCTAATATGTTTCCTATGAGACCTGGCACAAGAATAACAGTGTATGTCACCGCATATATAAAGTATCTAAAATCTGTATTATCTCCATTTGGACCCACACATGTCTCATTAGCAGACATGTTTCTTTCTGGAGGAATTGTCTAGAGCAATGCCAAATCGTGGTTCAAAACTTAAATTGGCAATTAACTGCTGTTCTTTCTGGGAAAATGATCCTCAATGGTTTGGAGAAACTGAGTATTAAACAATTATTTTTATTTCTCTACTGCATTAATCTGAGCCTCTACACATGATTTGACTACCTGCATGTTTAGTTTGGATTTGTTTACAGTAACTACAGGGAGGTCTGGTGGGTAAGCACATATGACAACTACTTTTTTATTCTATTATATTTGGGTACATCAGGACAGTTGATCCTCTCCAATTTGGGTCATGAATGTGCTATATAGCAGATCTTCAAATTCCCATATGATAACAGCCATGTCTTTGCAGGATTTTTTTTTTTTTGTCGCTTTTGGCTCACATAGAAGAAATGTTTGCTTTAGCACTCTTGATCCGCAACTCTTCAGAGATATTAACTTGGACAGATCAGTTTTCTGGGACTCTCCCAAATGTGTTGAAAGCTAAAAAATGACAAACGCAGAGCTGCAAGTGAAAAAAAAAAGGCAATTATTTTTCTGGCACTTTTTTTAAAATAAGTTTATATGTGAAAAAAATATATTCATTTGACTGGAGAGTTCTGATGTGATTGAGGGTAGTAAACCACAGTTTCTTTAAAACTGCAGGTAAGTATAACTCAAAGGACCTGAGACAGAAGCTGGCCTTTACTATTTAAAATGTCACTTGTGAAGTAACATTAATTGAGAGCTTGTTAAAAGTGCAGAAGAATCTCATACCCCTCTTTGGTCCTGCTGATTAAGAGTCTGTGGAATAACCAGAACCACAAGTGATTGAGAAGCTCCAATTCAAAACATTGCTTCACACACCTCATTGATTATCAGCTGCATCTAAGGAAGCATTTTTTGTTTACTTATTTTTTAAATACAGCTTTCCTGGGGTCGCCTCAAGAGATTTTGATTCAGTGCATAGTGTCCCAAATGTACATTTTTTAAAAAGCTCTTCATATGATTCAGATACAGTCAACTCAGCATTTGTCCCTGATCCATCATTTGGGGGCCACTGACTTGGCCAAATCTTCCCAGATGTTTGAAAACAAGTGAGCAACCAACCTCTCTTTAAATACTTATATTTACATGGATCATTTAGTCACCTCTCTGTTATCCAAGACAACAGACCATAGCACCAGTTCAGAGAATTAAAATCCCCATAAAGTTTATTCAGCTGAGCCTGTGACCTTTGTTCTGAGGTAAACAAATTTTAGCTTAGGGACCTGGATAATTGCCTTAAAGCTGCTGAAATCCAGAGCACTTAATTGACTTTAAAGATATGTGGGAAAAACAAAAATGTAATAGGAGTTATGAAACATCCTGCTTTGGTTTATCAAATCCATGTGGTTGTAAGTGTGCTTAATGCAGCCCCCAAAAGAAATCTGTTATTTTATGTTAATTGTATGATAAGTAAAATAGCATTCTCTGTTCAAAAATATGATATTCACATTAATAAATTAAAATGTTTGCATGAGTAACATCTTTAAAGACATCACCTAAAGCAAAGAAAATGACAGGAGAGAGAAAGACTTGGGATGACATCAAATTAAAGTGCTTCTATACAGCAAAAGAGACATTAGCCAAAACAAAGAGACATCCTATTGATTAGAAAATTTTTGCACATCATATGAACAACAAAGGATTGATCACAAAGATCTACAGAGAGCTAATGAAGCTCAACAAGAACAAAGTAGCATAGTCAAATAGTGGGCAGAAGAGCTAAAAAGACACTTTCCAAAGAAGAAATGCAAATAGTCAATAGGCATATGAAAAAATGTTCAACATAATTTGTAATTGGGGAAATGCAAATCAAAAACCACAATGTTATATCACCTTACACTAGTGAGAATGGTACTAATTAAAAAAAACTAGCAACAAATGTTGGTGAGGATGTGGAGAAAAAGGAAATCTCCTATACTGTTGGTGGGAATGCAAACTGGTCCATCCACTATGGAGAGCTGTGTGGAGGTTCCTCAAACTGCTAAAAAATGGAGCTCCCTTCTGACCCAGCAATTCCACTCTTAGGAATCTACCCAAAGGACACAAAAACATTAATTCAAAAGGACACAATCACCCCTATGTTTATTGCAGCACGATTTACAATAGGTAAGCTATACACACAATCCAGGTGCCCCAAAATAGATTCCTGGATCAAGATGATGTGATACACACACACACACACACACACACACATATCACACAATGGAATATTACTCAACAATGAAAAATGATAAGCTCATGCCTTTTGCATAAACATGGATGGAGCTGAAAGGGATTATGCTCAGTGAAATAAGTCAAAAGAGAAAGAAAAATATCAAGTGGTCTCACTTATAAGAGAACTGTAGAGAAATTTAAAAAATCAGAAAAAATGTAACTATAATAGAATCAAAATCAAAATCATCAGGTAACTATAGATAAGAGACATTCTGCAGGGTAGGAGGAGGGAGAAGGACCAGGACAGTTATGTGAAGAAAATAGGGGACTATGATGAAGGTGAACAGGTGAATTGGTGATGAAAATTTAACAAGGAAACCATATACTGTACAAAAATGAAGGGAGACATAATGAATATATTAAACATCAATAAAATAAATAAAAGTAACTTCATTAAAAAATAAAATAAAAGGTCTGGTGAGTGATACACAGTATGCATTTATATTGAACAGGCAAATACTTAAGATTTTTCAGAAAAGAATTAGAGGGATGATGTTATAAAACACAGAGAAGTAGGGCCCTCCCTGGTGTCTCAAGGGGTTTAAGTGCAGCCCTATGAAGCTATCACTAGCCACTACAGCATAAGTTTCATCCCCATTCAGGGAGGTGACCCACATGGTGCAGCAGACATCTTCTGTCTCACTGCTTCTCCCCTCAGTGGTGTATTTCAGTCAATCTGCCTGTTCTGTTTCCCCACTCTGTCTCTGGTGAAGCCTCTCACTTCCCACACCTTGGGTCTGTACCCCAGTTGTTGTATGCATAAATAAATAAATCTTAAATAATAAAACACAGAGAAGTATAACTGTAAACAGAAGCATCGATATTAAAAGAGTTGCTAAAATTAGACTGTTCGGCTCCCAAATTGAAAAACATCTTTGAAATATTTTCATTGCTCGTGATTTTGAGTAGAAGATAAACAAATTCAAGCGGCAGACCATGTCTTTTTAAGTACTTACATAAAAGTCATCACCTGCTAAACTCTTGCTCTCAAGCACATTCTTGCCTCAGAACCTCTGAGGTGGCCGTTCCCTGTGCAAAATGTCCAGTTATTTGTTTGGATCACTCTCTTTCTCCTGCAGATCTCTACCCAAATGTCAAGTTTTCATTAAGTTTCCTCAAACTTCTTATTTATTTTTTTTTTTAATTTCTTGTTTATTTTTTTCACTGCATAAGATTTCTCCCCTGAGGGAAGTACGCTGGACTATGGTGATGGCACATGGGTGACTTGGTGACAGGGAACCCACGAAGATTAAAATTGAGATGAAAAAAATGTACAAAATGATGTAAATATAAACGATTATATTATTAAAAAAAAAAAAAGATTTCTCCCCTCAGGTGTAGTTACCATAGATTTCCTACCAACAAAATACCCATAGTCCTCCACCATATTCCTGGCCATGCTCTCCTCCCCACTATTCTCCACTCTTTCCCCTCCTCTCCCACTCTCTCCCCTTCTGAATGTCCCAAATCTATGTTCTACTTTTAAGGCCTAATCTTAGAGCTTGTCTTTTTCTGACCCTTTGCTTGATTTCACAAGATTCTAAATATAAGTAAAACTACTGGGTATTTATCTATCTCCTGCCTCACTGTTCACTTTTATTTAAAACTGCAGCTTCCCCGAAACTCCTGATAGTTCCTTCAGCATCTATTTTATTCATTATCAATCTTAAAGAGCATATTCTGGTTGTTTACTTACTTTTTAAAAATATATTTTCTCAATACCAACTGGTTTCATTCATAGCAGGAGTATAGAGGACCAGGGAAGAAAATAATAATAATAATAATGAACAACTATACACCAGAGACATTTTATGGGGGTGGAGTGGGGAATGGGATAAAAAATGAGGGGCAGATTGCACTGGACTGTGGTGATGGCACACAGGTGATTTGGTGATGGGAAGCCCACAGGGATTACAACTGAGATGGAAAAAGGCACACAATGATGTAAAAATAAACTATTGTATTATTAAAAAATATGTATTTATATATACATATATATGTATGTATTTCTCTGCTAGAATGTAAGCTTCACAAGGATCAAGATTTATGTGTGCTTTTGTTTTTTTTGTGTTTTCTAGAACCAATTATTTTGAAAGACACAAAGTAAATGTTCACTATCTGTTAAATGAAATAATTTTAGTATAAAAATTATTTGACTATAAATATCAAAATATCTCAAACAAAAATTATTATCTCTCAGAACTTTAAAGCAGGTTCTGTTCTAGACTTCCTTATTATTATCAAGTTCACCAATATTTCCCAAGTTTTCTTAAAGTTGTGACATTGAATGTTACTTATGTTCTACTTACAAGCATGTTGCTAAGGGGGGAGATACTATATTATAGAGAAAATAATGTATGTCAAGAGTCAGGATAATCTGGGTTTAAATTCTCACTCTTCCAATTAACAGTTGTGTAACCTTCAGTTCATCATTAAACCTCTTTTCCTTAATATTTTCATTAATAAAACTGAGAATAATTATAGTACCAGTTCATAGTTACTGTGAGAATTAACTCAGCTAATGTATGAAATCTATTAAGTATAGTGTCTGGTATATACTGCATGTTCAATGAAAATTAGTAATTATAAATGATATAATTATTACTATTTTCTGTACCTGCATTACTTTTTACAACCATCTCATTTTTTTTTTTTTAGGATTTATTTATTTGTGCATGTAGAACTGGGTACAGGCCAGAGGTGCAGGGGCAGTGAAAGGATTCACCAGAGGCAGAGTGGGGGGCAGAATCAACGAAGTACACTGCTAAGGGTCAGGAGAGGTCTGACGTGCCATGGTGGGTCACCTCCGGGGCTGGGAGTGAGAGGGGGATTGAACTCATGCTGCAGTGGCTTTAGCTTCTTAGTGCTGTGCTTTAACCCGCTGCACCACCAGAGAGGGCCTGATTTCTCCTTTCAGGTGTTATCCCCATAAAATTCCCATCACCAAGACACAATGAACCATCACACCTTAGACTCTTGTGCTCTTTACTACTGTTTTAATCCCTTTCCCTCCTCCTCCCCTGCTCATTATCTCAGATTTATAGTTCGCTTGATAATTTTGTCTCTCCCCCTCATCTCTTGTATGGTTTTCTTATGTTCTTCTATATGTGAAACTATCTGATATTTTCTTTTTCTCTCTGACTCATTTCACTGAGCTCCATCCATGTTGCTGTAAATGGCATGAGTTTATATTTTTTGATTGCTGAGTGTATCCTTTGTGTATATATATGCCACACTTTCTTCTTGATCCAGTCATCAGTTTTGGGTATTTAGGTTGGTTCCACATTCTAGCTATTGTAAATTGTGCTGCAATGAACTTAGGAGCTTCTTGGCCACGTTTTAATGCTGTTTCATCTATATACCCCACAATCTTGAAATGCTCCTGAGTAAAGCATCTCCTTGAGTATACGTCTGTCTTTCTCCTAGGAGAGTTGATGATGCTTTCCCTTCGTTTAGATCACATTATTTTATAATGTGAAGATTATCTTTGCATTTTGGACTTTCAAATGTAAAAATAAAGTTAGCTGCGTTGTAATGTGAGTACTCTTTTATCTAAAAGTGATTTAAACAAAAAATGAAGAATAAAGTTTTTGAGCTTACCACTATTTTTTTTGAGGTTTTTTTTTTCCCTTAGGGAAAAATTATATTGTAACAGACAATGGAACACACTCAAATTATGAGTGAGATATTTGAAGAAATATGCTATATTCCTTCAGCAAATTTTTTTCTCGCTTTAACAGTATCTCCTTCCTTAATTGTATTTACTTTTTTAAGAAAGGGGAAAATGGGAGGAATAAGAGGAAACCAAAAGCATAAACTTAACATGACTTCCATTAATTTGCAAGACAGAAACTATTTCATATGGTGTTTTGTAGGAAGTTACTTTTTTTGCTTGCGGAAATTTTTCTGATGATTTAAATATGAAGTCTCTATAAATTTTACTTACAGTATATTATGATTCAGTAGTATTTTCCAGCAATATTTTGTGTTTGGTTGCTTATCCAGCCAAAACTTAATTCAAATTAATATCAGGGACATTTTTGTGTGTTACTTATTGAGACTTGAGTAAGCCATTATTACCTATGAAGATGCTAAACTATACCCAGTCAAAATGTGTTTATATATTTTATAATGAAAAATCAACAAGGGACTATTGTGATGGTGCACCAGTGAATTGGTGGTAAGAATTTCATGGGGACTACACCTGAGAGGAGAAAGCATACATTGTAGAAAAAATAAGAATGATGTAAAATATTTGCAAAATAAAAAATTAAAGTGTGTTATTCAAAATACTATACATTTGGACCCTCCCTGGTGGCACAATGTGTTAAAGCATAGCAATATGAAGCTAACCACAGCCACTGCAGCACAAGTTTAATCCCTGGCCAGGGAGGTGGCCCACATGTTGTGGCAGAACTCTCCTGCCTTGCCTGCTTCTCCCCTCAGCAGTGTATTTTGGTTGATCCCCCTGTTCTGCTCCCCTCTCTGTCTCTGGTAAAGCTTCTCATCCCCCACATCTGACCTGTACCCTAGTTCTTGTCAAAATAAATAAATCTTTTAAAAAACACACAAAAATACCATATATCCAATCATCAATTTACCTAATGGTGGTTTTTGACATCTATTAGTGGCAGGTAGAGATTATGTTTTGTGATGTGGAGCCTAGTATAGCAACCATGTAATCACAGGCCACAGGCTACCACTTGCTCAAAAACAACATTACTTTAGAGCCCTCGTTTGGTACACACTTTAGTAAGTCTAGAAAGAGCAGACTTAGTGCTACAAGGAACTACAAAGATGTGGAGCTGAACAGATTCTGGCATGTGTTTGAAAAGCAATTGCACCATTATGTACATGAGTAATCACAAATACTGTGTTGAAGACAGAGGAACAATTTCTTCCAGATTCCGATCAGCACACAAAGCAAATATCAGGGCTTTCTTTTCAACTTTGCAAATCTTCAAAGTAGCTTACAATCTTTCTAGGAAAGCTGCATGTAGCTAAAGAGCTGACAGCAGGTTCAAATATTTTAAAGTCTTTGCCTAGCTAATTTTCCTATGGAATACTGAATGTTTCACCAAAGTTGTCATTTTACCTGAATGTCATGTGCAATCATGCTCTCAACTTATTTTTGACACCTATGATTTCCCCCATAGGTCAATTTAATAAAAGAAAGAAATATTTGTATGTGAACAGACAATGCAATTATTATGACTATGCCATTTTCCCAGAGAGTTCTTTTCACATAAGTGACTCTGGATGACTCTGAGATTGGAAGCCCATTTCTTTCAGCAGTTACTGCATTTTTGTTTCTCTGTTCTTACTAGTAGTCTTAGTTACTTGGAGACAAGAAGGTCATCACTTACTCTCACTTGAGCAGTGACTAATGCCCAGTCTCATTGCCTTTCTTCAGGTATCCTAGTTTATTTACATATTTGGAGGCCCAGACACATCAGTTGGTATCGAAGATGATGACCCCAGAGGCTACTGAAATCCATACTGATAATTGGCAAGTATTGAATAACTGTCTACTTGTTTGTTTCTAATATTCATGAAAAAATGATTGTTTGTACTTCGCAGCTCCCATTTTTAGGGTCTTGCTCTTATCTACACTATGTGTAGGTGTTTACTTCTCCCCTTATTACTTAGTCAAGGTTTCTCAAAAGTAGTATCTGGATCATCCGAAGCGTATATTACAAAGGAATATGCCCAGATGAGCAGCACTGTAATTGCTAAAGGTAGAGCTAAATTATTTACATTTTTAATAAGCTTCCCAGAGAGCCAAATCTAAGAGCCTTTAAACGTGAGAGACTTCTGTGAGTGACAAAGGGCAATGCCAATATAAAATCAATCATTTTGTTAAACTCGATAACCAAATTAGGTCTTTGCAGTCACTCACTCTATTTTCTTGCCTTCATTTCCTATGTTTTTGATTCACCTTCTGTTTAAAATGCTCTATCTTATTTTTGTTTTTTAAAGATTTATTTATTCATGCATTCAAGAACTGGGGTACAGGCCAGAGGTCTGGGTGTGAAAGGATTCACCAGAGATAGAGTGGGGAGCAGAAAAGGCAGATAGACTGAAATAGGCAGATAGATAGCTTATCTGGGAAGCTTATTAAAAATGTAAATAATTTGGTTTTCCTTTTGGCAATTACAGTGCTGCTCATCTGGGCATATTCCTTTGTAATATACGCTTCGGATGATCCAGATACTACTTTTGAGAAACCTTGACTAAGTAATAAGGGGAGAAGTAAACACCTACACATAGTGTAGATAAGAGCAAGACCCTAAAAATGGGAGCTGTGAAGTACCAACACTCATTTTTTCATGAATATTAGAAACAAACAAGTAAACAGTTATTAAATAATTGCCAATTATCAGTTTGGATTTCAGTAGCCTCTGGGGTCATCATCTTTGATACCAGTGAAATACACCACAGAGGGGAGCAGCAGTAAGAGGGTCAGGAGCGGTCTGTCACACCATGTGGGTCACTCCCCTGGCTGGGGATGAAACTCATGCTGCAGTGGGTGTGGACTGTACTGTGTTTTAACCTGCTATGCTAGCAGGGAGGGCCTCTCTATCCCATTTTTAGCTGTTGCAATGTTCCTTACACTTTAAGACCACTATCAAAAAAATGTTATCTTTCTTCTTGAAATCCTTCATTATCTTTTGTCTGGTTTTAATCATATCCACCTGCGAACTCACAGAACATTTTCTACAATAAATACATTTCTTTCTGAACCATTCCACATAATTTTGAGTTCCCATATTTTAGTGACTTATAGACTCCTCCACCCCCAAGTGTGCAGCTATTTTGCATGTAACAGTAACTCCATTAAATTAAACTGAACTTATTGAACATAAATACCAGAGCTTAATATATTAAGAAGATCCCTTTAGGTTTCATGTGTTCTACATTCTTTTCTAAACAATTTGAATACAATTCCACTTTGCTGACAGCCGTTTTTCATGTGATTCACAATGAATTGCTAATCTCTTTGGAAGAATAAAATAATTGCAGAGTATTACATCTCTTTTGATAGTTACTATAAAACACTGAACAAGGAGATTAAATTACATATAGCCACACATCTATCAGTCTTTCTTGTTTTCATTGGTCTGGATTATGCATACAGAACTGGGGTACTGGCCAGAGGTGCAGGAGTGAGAGGATTCACTAGAGACAGAGTGGGGAGCAGAACAAGCAGATATACTGAAATATACTGTTGAAGGGAACAACGGATGGGTCAGGAGAGGTCTGCTACACCATGTGGGTCACCTCCCTAGCTGGGGATCGAACTCATGCTGCAGTGGCTGTGGTAGCTTCATATTGTTGTGCTTTAAACCGTTGCACTACCAGTGAGGGCCTGGATATGTGTATCTTAACTTTTTATTTTAAACACAAGTCACTATTTTATAAAGTTCTACTTTATAAGTTATATTGAAAATATTTTAATAATGTAGAGGTGATGAGAAAAATCACCAATATTGTTAAAGTGGGAAAATCGTGTATTTCTTGTTCTTAAGGCTGACGTAGGTGTGGAGATTTTTCCCAGCCCTTCTGAATGTTCACCTTGTTTTCAGAGTGCACATCAGTATTTGGACAAGAAGGAAAATTTTTAAGGAAATTTATAAGCTTCTTAGCTTACATAAAATAAACTAGGATCCAAGATAATCATGTCCTTCTGGACCTTATTACATTTTTGCAGCTCTTTTCTTGCAATTTTCTCTGTGAGAGTGTGCCCTATATACTGCTTCAAAGAATGAATAGCTTGTGAAAGTAGAGGAGGGAAACAAACCTCAATGTATCTGATGGAAAGAGTGAGCATAGAGTGGAAATTCAAACCAGGCCTTCACCACAGGGTTGGTCTTGGTTTTTGTGTAGGTGGCTACCTAGTGTGGGCCCAAAGTCCAACATTTTAAATACTATATTTTGTATTGAGGTAATATTTGTATACAATACCAAATTTAATTCAGAGGTATGGGCACAGTCACTACTGAGTTACCCATAAGCTTTCACCATAATCCATTGGAACCCTCTACAACTTCCTCATTATGCCCCTTCTTCTAGTAGCCTCAGTTCTAGTCAGATTTACAGGGTCTGCTTCGGTTTTGTCTCTTTTTTGTTTGTTTCTCTGTATCCATTTAAGGATAAACCCTTTTCCTTAGAGTGAGAGTATAGACTTGGAATACCAGACTCTCATATTTTAAGATGTAGTTTAGGAACATTTACTGGGAAATATCAGTAACTCACATGAACACAGAATTTATGGATCATATGTAATAGATCATAGAGTTTTTGCAACTTTTGCCAATTGAAGTAAATTTTCTGGCAGAGAAGCCCAGCTACTCATATACCCTTGACTTAAGAACGACTCATCTCTATTCAGGTAAAGCTCTCCTATTCAATGGAGAATGAAGCTTTAGAAGGGACACACATGGAGAAGTGAGGGAGGAAGTAGACACCTGACTAGACAGCCAGATCAGCCAAATCAACCATGGGGATCAATGGTGTGACAGATGTCACAGCCAGATCACCTTCTTTTGCCTTTTGGATCAGTTAGTGTATAATCACCTAGTTCTGATCTTAGTGCTTAGTAATTTCCCTTCATATTTATTGGTGTTTTACTTAGGGCCATTTTATCCTCAGTATATCATTCAAAAACTATAGTATTTCATTTAAAAGAACAAAGGGGTAACACACAAACTTCTTGCCAGACACTGGGTTCATGAGAAATTTCAGTAAGAATTTTGCAGAAAAATGATACGAAATTTAAGATTTTGCAAAATAAGTCAGAAGAAGAAAGACAAATATCATATGATTTCATGCATATGTGGAATATAAAGGAACAAAACAAAATAACGGACAAAACAAAAACCTTTGAAATCTGACTGAAGAACTGAGGTTACCTGAAAGGAAGGACAGAAGTAGGAAATCAATGAGGGACGGGGCCCAGTGGTGATGATTATAGGTGCTTTGGTGGTGGTTGTGGTGTAGTAAAATGCATCTAACTAGGAGTGGATATATTCTTCTTAAGCATATATAATGTTGTAAACAAACATTACTTTCATTAAATTAATTTAATTTAGAAAAATAGAAAAAGATAATAAAAATTTGATTCTGTAAATACTAAAATGTAAGTAACAAAAGGAAATTTTTAGCCCTCAGTCATTGCCCTAAGAATTACCCATAGTCTAGCACAAGGGGGTAGAATCACACTCAGCCTGAAAGCCTTGATGCTCCAAGGCAGCAGCAAAGGTCCATAGTCTTTGTAAAACTACCCTCAGTATAGTTCAGGGGCAGAGCCATATACACAGGAAAGCAGTAGTGTATATATAGTGAATCCCTGAAAGTAAAAAAAAAAAAAAAAATCTGGAGAAACAAAACAAATGACAAGAAAATTTCTTAAAGGAACACACATCACAAAGAGAGAACAAATCTTCCAAAATCAATTACAGCAGCATAGAATATCATTTTTTTCCTATCAGATATAGAGTTATAAATGACCATGGTAAAGAAATTCAAAGAAATGGACAAGTTCACAGAAAAGCTGACCAAAGATATTGACAAAAACTCACAAAAATAATGTCCTGAGGAAATAAATTAACAAAGATTGAAACTAAAGTCCTAATTAATAAGAAAAAATGAAGATTCAAGAAATGAAAAGATCAAAATGTGAGGTTAAAAATTCTGGAGAGGCCCTCCCTGGTGGGGCAGTGGGTTAAAGCACAGCACTAAGAAGCTAAAGCCACTTCCGCATGAGTTTGATCCCCGCCTGCCCTGGAGGTGACCACATGGTGCAGCAGACCTCTCCTGACCTGCCCGCTGCTCCCCTCAGCAGTGTACTTCGTCGATCTGCCTGTTCTGTACCCCACTCTGTCTCTGGTGAATCCTCTCCCCTCCTAATCTCTGGCCTGTACCCCAGTTCTGTATGAATAAATAAATAAACCTTTAAAAAAATTTCTGGAGAAATATATAGGCATAGAATTGAACAAATGGGACATAGTCAACTTGAAAATGCTAATGTACAAAGAAACCAGGTGAAAATTGAAAGAGTTAGGAAGAAAAAAATGAGGAAACACTTCAAAATTTTTCTGGCTAGTTAAGGAAAGGCAATATAAGAATAATGAATATTCTCCAGGGAGAAGAAAAAGAAGGAAACAGATACTTTTAATATTTATTTTCATTTAATTATTTATACAAGAACTGGGATGTAGGCCAGACGTGCAGGAGGTAAAAGAATTCACCAAAGACAGAGTTGAGAGCAGAACAGGCTGATCTACTGAAATACATTGCTGAGGGGATCAATGGGCAAGCCAGGAGAGGTTTGTTTCTCCATGTGGATAAGTTCCCTGGCCAGGGATCAAACTCATGCCTTAGTGGCTGATGATAGCTTGATGGTGCTGAGAAAACTCAACCCCTTGCACCACAAGGAAGGCCAAAAAACAGAGATCTTATTCAGAGAACTAAGTGAGGAAAGCTTTCTAAACCTAAAGAAGGAAATAAATATTCAAGTTCATAAATAACAATAGAATTTCCAATCAAGTGAGACCTACACCAAGACACCTTATACTAGAACTCCCAAAAGTTCAAAAAAAAGAAAGTACTTAATTGACTGAAAGAAGAAGCAGATAACCTACAAAGGAATCTAAATAAGTCAAACATGGTATTTCACTGAATAACATAATCAGAATACTAAAAGAAAATGGTGCCAGGAAACTGTATTTTATCGTGCAAATTTCTCCCTTACAAATGAGGGAGAAGTTAAAAATCTAGTCAGGCAATCAGAAACCTAACCTCAGCCCCCATCATTTAAACCAATGAGCAGAACATACACAAAGAACTGAACAAAGAAACAGAAAGAACCACAAAAGTATGGGCAAAATCTTATCAATAAATTTTCATATATCAATAATTACTCTAAATGTAAATGGACTGAACTCACTCATAGAGTGCTGGGTTGTATTAGGAAATAGATTCCAACTGTCTGCTGTCTCCAGGAAATGTACCTGAGCTCTAAATATAAATATAAGCTTAAAGTAAAGTGTTGGAAAAAATAATCCTACAAGCAAATGGAACCCAAAGGAAGGCAGGATCCATTATACTAATATCACATAAAATAGATTTCCAACTAAAAGAGCTAACAAGAGACAGGAATGGACACTACAGAATGATAAAGGGAACAGTGCATGAAGAATATGTAGTCTTCATCAACATATACTCACCAAATGAAAGAGAATCAAAATATATAATACAATCACTACCAAATGTAAAAATTGAAATTGGAGAAAACAATCCTAGTGGGGAATTTCAACAGCCTGCTTTCACCAGTGGGTAGGTGGGCTGCAGAGGCCGTAAAGGGCACAATAACCTTAAACAAAGAATTAGACCATGTTGGCTTATAGGTATTTATAAAACACTGTAGCCCTCAAAAACTTAATATTCTTCTCAAGTGCATATGGAACATTCTCCAGGATCAATCACATACTTGTCTCAAAACAAGTATCAGAAAATTCATGTAAATTAAAATTCATACTAAGCATCTTCTCTGATTATAAGGGTGTCAAACTAGAAATCAATTACAGAAAAGGAGTCAAGAAAAAAACTCTAATACACAGAAACTGAACAATATATGACTGAATGGTATTGAATTAGTGAGGAAATCAAAGAAGAAATCAGAACACCTCAAGACAAATGACAATGAGTACACAACGTTCCAGAACTTATGGGACATAGCAAAAATGGTACTAAGAGGACTGTATATAGCAGTACATTCCCAAATTAAGAAACAAGTCAGAGCTCAAATAATTAACCTTATCTCCCATCTCAAGGACTTAGACAAAGAAGAATAAGCAAAACCCAAAGTCAGTTGTAGAAAGTAAATAATAAAAAAATAAAATGAAAACATAAATAAGTGAACTAAAAATAAAGAAGTCCAAAATATTAAAGAAACGAAACTGGGTTTGGTTATTTGATAAAATCAACAAAAGAGACAAACCTCTAGCTAGATTCACAAAGGAAAAAAAAATGATGGAAACCAAATAAAGCAGAAATTGCAACAAGCATTGCAGAAATTCAAAGGATAATAAGACATTACTATTATCATTTGCATACTAGTAATTTCAGTAACCTGGAAAACATGGACAAATTCTTAGAATCATTCAAATATCTTATTATAAAAGAAACAAAATCTCACTATACAAATGTCAAGCAAGAAAACTGAAAATGTAATCTAACACTGCCAATAAACAAAAGTCCAGAACCAAGTGGTTTTACCAGTGAGTTCTAACAAACTTTAAAAGAGGATATTGTGCCCTAAATCCTTCAAAAAATTGGGAAAGAGGAAATACTTCTAAACACACTTTGTGAGGCCAAATTACTCTAATAAAACCATACAGATAGAACATATACCAAAACACACACACACACACACAAAACAAATCTATAGACAAACACAAATTTATCTAATACAGGCACAAAAATCCTCAATAAATTCCTAGCAAACCAAATCTAACAATACATTAAATGGATCCTACAACATGACTAAGTGGTATTTATGCCAGGGATACAAAGAAGTTTCAACATATGAAAATAAGTAAGTGTAATTCACCAGGTCAATAAGAAAAAAAACCCATGTGACTGTATCAGTAGATTCCAGGAAAGCATTTAAAAAGATTCAAGATGCATTTATTGAACTATTAAGAATTGGGGATAAATGAGAAACATTTCAATATAATAAAGGCCAAACCTACAGTTAATATCATTCTCAATGGTGAAAAACAGAAAACTATTCAACTAAAACTATTCAACTTTTGCCACCACAATTCAACATAGTATCAGAAGTCTTAGAGCAATCAGGCAAGAGGAGGATATAAAAGGAATATATATA
>NW_004567120.1:3459394-3541525 GCF_000260355.1 Condylura cristata | reverse complement strand
TATATAGTGAAGTATGTAAAGCTATTATTATTTGCATATGACCTGATATATACATAGAGAACCCTAATGATTCCACCAAAAAACTAATTGAAACAAATCAGTTTACCAAAGTGGCAGGGTACAAAATTCAGTTGCCTTACTATGTCAAACAATAAACTAGAAGGGGAAAAATCTAAGAAAATAATCCAGTTTATAATTACTCTAAAATTAAGTGGCTAGGAGAAAACTTAACAATGTATATGAAAGAACTATATGAAAAATTGTGAAAACCTGTTAAAAGAAATAGATGAAGAAACAAAAAAAAAAAAAAAGGAAAGATATGCCCTACTCATGACTACTCATGGGTAGGAAGAATCATCATTATTGAAATGGCCATCCCATTGGATCAAGAAGATGTGGTATATATATATATATAATGGAATATTACTCAACAATCAAAAAGATAAACTGGTGCCATTTGCAGCAACATGGATAGAACTGGAAGGGATTATGCTTAGTGAAATAAGCCAAAAAGGAAAAGAAAAACATTGGATGGTATCATTTATAGGAGGAATGTAGGGGAGTCAAATAAGGGGTAGGGGCGGAATAATTATGATAAATTGAAAAAAATTAACATGAAACTATAAATCAGAGACATTGTGCAGGGGAAGGGGAGAGGAAAGGGTCCAAAAGGGGAGGAAAGAGAACAAGAAACTATGGTGATGGTGCATGTGTGAATTGATGGTGGTATTTTATGGGGACTACATCTGAGAGGAGAAAGCATACATTATACAAAAGAAAGAATAATATAAAATACATAAAAAATTTAAAAAATGACCATCTTATCCAAAGCAATATACAGATTCAGTGCAGTCCCTATCAAAATTGCGTTCTTAAAATAAATAGAACAAACAATATTTAAATTCATATGGAACAAAAGTTCCAGAGTAGCCAAAACAATACTGACAGAAAAAAAGGAAGAATGGCTGCATGACATATCCAGACTTTAAGATATATTAAAAAGTTATAATAATCAAAACAGTATGTAGTTAGAACAAAGACACATAACAATGGAATAGAATGGAAAGTCCAGAAATAAACCCTCTCCTATATGGACAGTTGATACATGAAAAAGGATCCAAGAATATACTGTGGAGAAAGGCAAGCATCTTCAATAAGTATTGCTGGAGAAATTGGATAGGTGCTTGCAAACAAACGAAATTAGACAACTATTCACTCAATATACAAAAACCAACTCAAAAGATTTGAATGTAAGACCTGAAACTATAAGATATATATAGAAGAAAACAGGCAAAAACTTCAACCTTTAGAAACACCTTTGTGGATATTTCTCCTGCAGCAATCATAACAAAAGAGATTGTAAATAATTGGAACTACACCAAACTAAAAAGCTTCTGCAGACGAAAGTAAACTACCATTAAAACAACAGGACATCCTACTGAATGGGAGATTATATTTGCAAACTATACATATGGGGGGGGCTGATATACAAGATTTACTAAGAGCTCACATAACTCAATAAAAACAAGTAACTCAATCAAAAAATGGGCAGAAGGGCTAATCAGGAATTTTTCCGAAGATATACATATGAGAAATAGATACACGTAAAGATGTTCAACATCATTATTGTCAGAGAAATGCGAAGCAAAACCACAATGAAATACCACCTCACACCTGTAAGAATGCTCCATACAGACATGTCTAGAAACAAGTGCTGGCAAGGATGTGGAGAACAAAACGCTCTCACACAATTGGTAGGAATGTGGACTAAGTTAACCTTTATCAAAAACAGTATGAAGATTGTCAAAAGATTAAAAATGCATCTGCCATATGAGCCAACAATTTCACTTTATGTATCTTCCTGAAAAATATAAAACACTAATTTAAAGGGAATATTGTACTCCCATGTTCATTGCAGTATTATTCACAATAGCCAAGCTATGAAAACAACCTAAGGCCCAAATGGGGAACAGTATTCACAAAGATCTGGTATGTAAACACAATGGAATACTATTCAGCTATCAATAAAAATAAACTGTTGCCATTGTAGCAACATGTATAGAGCTGGAAGTGTTTTTCCTATGTGACATTAGTCAGTAAGTGGAAGACAAATACAGGATAGTGTCACTTATATGTGGAATATATGAAAACAAACAGGGTCAGATAAAGCTAAATGAAGATGTAACCCTAGAGAATTGAATATAGAAATGAGGTTACCAGGAGGCTGTGGGGTGGAGAAAGAGCAAGGTGGGAGCACAATGGAATGTGGTGGTGGACTTAGGTGTTTTGGTGGTAGGTGCAGTATGGAAATAAGACCTGAACACAGGGAGCCTATATTTACAGTAAACCAACAACAATGTAAACCAATGTTATAGCAAAAGAGAGAGAGATGCTAAATTAAAAATAAATAAATAAATAAATAAATATCCTTAGTCCTCTAACAATGCTCTCATGCCAGGAACCATTTTGTATTCTTACACTTCTTCCAGCAGCAAAATTGACCTTTTGGTTAGTAGAAACAAACTGTGTTTTCTGGTAACTCTTGGCTTTTAGAGGTATTTTTCTACTTACTGATACTGGAGTATCATTAAAAGAAGATGCCTGGATTCTTTAAATGGTACAGTAAGAGTAGCCCAGGAGCATTACTAGGTTGAGATGGGAGAGTCCTAGACTAACTTCAAAGACTCTGTGCAAAGTCTACTGTACAGGATTCTGGAAACCAGGTAATGACAGCCCCTCTTGTGAAAATCTGGAATAAAGATGCCTGAAATATGAAACATGATATCAAATTATAATGTAGAGCCTCATCAGAACAGTTGATAGATTTGTCTGAGTTGATGTGACATATATTGGCTGAAAAGAGGTAGTAAAAGTTCAGTCAAAAGGAACGCTTTCATATGAAACTCATTCTACTTCCCACAGTGTTTTAGGTACTAGATACACAAAAACCCAGAAATTTTGCTTTTCTCTAGAAAATGGTTCAACTGTCCTAAGGAGGTCAAAGATGGCTTCTCTGGTAAACCAGAGACATTCTCCAGGGGTGGAGAGGGGAAACAGGATCAAAACTGGGGCGGGAAGAGCACACAGGACTATGGTCATGGCACATGGGCGAAGTTATGGTGGGAAGTCCATGGGGATTATGGGGATTACAACTGAGATGAAATATGTACAAAGTGAAGAAAGATGTTATATGTGTGTCTGTGTGTGTGTGTATACATACATATATATATTTAAAAAAAATAGGCAAGAAAAAAGATGTCTTCTCAAGTTATCCCCTGGAATTTCATGCACAGGCAGGCAATATTTGATTAGAGTTTTTCAAACTCAGTTTCACTGTACTATGCTCTGTTACTGAATATGTAATTTTTCAATGACATTGCAATTATTTGAAATAATTGGTTTATTTTTGGTGTCTTCTTATTTTTCTGGAGCCAAAGATAATACAATTCAAGATTTATACATATTGGAGGACTTCTGACTCTAGTTTACCACTCTTCTTAAGCTTTAAAAGCAGAAATATATAATCCATTCTTTTCCTGCAATCTGTGGTATGAGTTTAAACCCAGACATGCAGGAAGTCCCTTCTTCCAAAATATTTTGAAAATGTTCTTAAAGAAAGCTTATGAAATTCTACTCTGTTGACTTCAAAGTACAATGTAACATCTTCTTTTAAAATGAATAGGCAAGCAAATAAGAATCCTTATTGACAAATGTAAACTTCATGCATATTTCAGCACAAAATCAGGAATTCCATCAATGTTTTAGGAGAAACAAAAATAATCTTTTATCTTTGTTTTCAGCATTTGACATGAGAAACAGCCTTTCTTCCTTTTTATGTTAAATAGCATAACGTATTTTAGAGTGGACATTTCTATGGATGCCTTTATCAGATACAGGTTGAGACATATGATGTATTTGTAAAAAATCCTTCAGATGTCCATACCATGACAGTCTAAAAATCAGACATTTAGAGTTTGATTTTCTTTTTCTAGTCTGAACTCTTCCAAACACCAGGCAATCCTTGAATACCTCATGTACTTCAATGTCTCTTTTAATATGACCTGAGTATCTTTTATAGCCCAATCCCTTTTCCATTTTACAGAAAAAATCTTGATAGAATGGAGAATCTTAATCTCATTTTCTTCTGTAGGATTTCAGTGAGTCATTCATGAGGTAACTGACTATTCCTTTGTCTTACCACAGAATGTTATGTGTACCTTTTGTTTTTTATAGCTTGTCGTTTTTTCATTCTATCTGAGGGTATGATTAGTTGTCTATAAAACCACTAGATTTTAAACTCTTTTAGGATAGACTTTGTCCTAACATCTGTGTAGCTCTAGCAACACTTAGGATGGACCTGTACTAAATGTCCATTAGCAGACCTTTAGAAAAAGCCTTTTAATGGATAATAAAAATATCTCTGCATGACTTTAGAACCACTTTTTTATTCAGTTACCCATTTCTGGATAAGTTTTTAAGCATGCCCTTTAAAAGCTCATAAATTTACCAAAGTTAAAGCATGTTTAATAATTTCAAGTTTTTGTTTTAATCATAAATACTGATCACTGAAAAGCAATTTGGATATTACAAAAGTCACTTTTTAAGAGAATTTTTTTCTAATTCTAGTAAGAATTAGATGTGATTTATTTTTCTTTACAGATTTTTGTTTTCCAAGAGAAAATTTGCTCTTCCTCATTGGTGATCTGCTAGTTAATAAAATAGTGGCTGTATATGCCATTGAACAGATTAAGATTTTCTCCATGCTTTACCAAAAATAACATGTTAAGTATTTGGGATTCAATTTGAAGAAACAATCAAAATTAAATCACGTCCTTTATAGTAGAGTCCCCCACAAGCTCCATGTCAATTTCACTTAAGAAAATCACCCAACAACAAATTTAACATTTTCATCTGTAAGTTATGAGCTAAAGAAGAGTACAAAATTCAGAACATATTCATTGGCTTTCTAAAATGATTTTAACTCTTAAGAATAGCTCTCAGCAGCCACATTTTATTATGATCAAAGGAAGTACTACTAACAGAAAGTCAGGTTAAAAAGTTTCACCTCCTCACCACATGTACAAACACACACACTCCAAAATGGAGTACAGCACATTTCTATGTGGCAATGTGGTGCTATTTTTACTTTCTCTACCACAGCGGCTGTGTTCTTATGACAGGAAATGACAAGTCCTTTCCCCACCACAGCCAGGGAAATCATCAAGTACCTGAAAGTATGTTTAACAGTCACAGATCCCAAAGTCTATATTTGAGAAATTTAACTATTTTTTTTTTACATAGGCCAATTGCCTACCTCTCTAGGCCACTGTCTACTCAAAGAGTAAAGCTGGACTTCTGGACACATGTAGGTCTAGAAAATCAATTTAACCTAAGTTGAATTTAGAAGAAATTAGGCATAAGCTTCCCACTTATTTGTTTCTAATTCCTTTCCCTTAAATACAACTGGTAAAAAGATTATGCTAAGCAAAATTAGTCATAAGGGGAAAGAGAAATAATGGTTAGTTTTACTTATATGTGGAATATAGAGAAAACAAAGAAAAGGTCAGAAAAAGACAAACACCGAAAGCTGACCATAGATGAGGCATCCAAGAGGGGAGGGGTAGAGGAGAGGAGAGAGATGAAAATGGAAGGACAGAAAACACAATGGATATGTAAAGTAATCAGAAAAGGCTTGTGGTGAGGTGGGAACACAGTGCGAAGCATGGTCTGATGGAGGATTGCTGGGGTTTTGGTGGAAGGTGTGGTGAAATAACATACATTTGTAGAGATGCAAACCTATACCCCTAAGACAATAATTTCATCGTAAATCAACATCACCTCAATAAATATAACTATAAAAAAAGGAGAAGGAAGCTATTTGTAAACCAAAACTTGTGACAATAAGTAATAGGACTTTTCCCTAGCGAGCAGCATTATGCACAATAATTTGTCATTGTTTGATGTCAATTTTATTTGAAATAGACTAACCACTTCTTGAGATTCACACTGATTGTGGTTCCTACCTGTTTGCCTTGTAGTATTTTAACAAAGGTTAAGCAATGCCATTTATTTGTAGGAGATAACAAAGACTTGAATACAGATGGCCTCCTTGTACTTACCAACTTAAGTGTATACCAGATACAAAGATTAGAAAAATAGCTCTTGAACAGTTTTAAGGGTCAATTGTTTATTTTTATTGACCTCAGTTACACGGTACTATGAAATGTGAGAAAGTCTGTTTATTTTTAAAAGATAAATTCACGCCACTTGCAGCAATATGGATGGAGCTGCAAGGGATTGTCCTCAGTGAAATAAGTCAGAAGGAAAAAGAAAAAATGTCAAGCATAGAGTAAAATAAAAAGACAAAACATGCAGGCAACTATAGATTTGAGGCAGGGGAAGGGTGGAAGAAATATCAAAACAGGGGTGGGAAGTGAACAAGACCAAGGTGAAGGTTCACGGGTGATGTGGTAGTGGGATATTTATGGGGACTACATGTGCAGGGGATCAAATATTGTAAAAATATCAATAATGTACAAGCAATTAAAAAAAGTTATATGCCAGGACAGTGACAAAGGAGGTCGTGCAAATTAACAGAAAAGAAATCAACATCTTCACAGGGAAAAGAAGAAGCTGGGCGGGAGTGGAGGAGGGCAGAGTGGAAGGTGGTGGAGGGCTGTGGGCACTCCAGTGAGTGGGAGAACTACCGGGACCACACCTTAGGGAGAAAATCCTATATAGTGAAAAAAAAACATAAAAATATTATTTTTAAGAAGACCTAACAATGGCTATGCACATCATTTACTTTTTCTGTGATAGCCCTCTTGTAATTCACCTATCATTTACCTTTCTATCTATCCATCCATTATCTACCTAGTCATTGTTTAGACAAGACATTGCAGACAGGATAAGAGAACTATGAAACAAATAGCTGGCCACCCTTAAACACTTAAAAATGCCTGCCTCCACAAGAGCAGTAGTGAGAGGAACAATGTAACAATAAAGACCCAGATTTAGAAATAAGGAAGAATTCAAATAAATAACCTATCTTTCACCTAAGGAGCTAGGAAAATATGAACAAAGTCTAAATCCAGTAGAAGGAAGGAAATGATAAAACTTAGAGCAGAAATAAATAAAATGCAAAGACAAAGACAGTCCAAAATATTAAAGAAACCAAAAGTTTGTTCTTTGAAAAAACCAAGACAGTAGATGCAAACCTCAAGGTAAGCTTACAAAGATAAAAGGGGAGAAAATTCAAATAAATTGAATTAGGACGAAAAGAAAGGAAGTTACAACAGACATCTCAGAAATTCAGAGGAGCATAAAAGACCACTGTGAACATTTGCATGCTTAAGAGTTTGAATAACCTAGAAGACAAATTCTTAGAAATACACAAGCACCTGAGACTGAATCAAGAAATAAAACCTGAACAGAGCAATTACAAGCAAAAAAAAAAAAAAAAATTGAAGTAGTAACCAAAAATCTCCCTAAAAGCAAAAGTCCAGGACCAAATAGTGTGTTTTATCAAAAATTCAAAAGTAAGACACTATCAAACTCAAAACAGTTGAGAAAGAAAGAATACTTCCAAACATAGTTTATAAGGACATTATGCTGATACCAAAGTCAAACAAAAACAACATACAAAAAGAAAATTATAGGCCATTTTTGCTACTGAACACAGATGACAACACTGTCCATAAAATCTTCACAAACTGAATCCAAGAATGCTTTAACAGATCCACACAGCATGCCCAAAGCAGTATGCACACCAGGGACGCAGGGAAGGTTCAACGTCTGAAGATCAATCAACGAAATCACCACATCAATTAAGGCAGAGGTAAACATCATATGGTCCTATCAATAGATGCTGAGAAAGCATTTGATTAGATTCAACATCTATTTATGATAAAAGAAAAACCTCTAGAAACAGGATGGGGGAAAGGAGGGAGTGGTTTCACTTTGGTTTCCAGATAATGATAAACCCATACACTTAATACTTAAATTAAATGTGTATATATTCATACAGAGAGAATATGTATACTTAAGGAATCAAGTTTTATGATATATATATATATATACATATATATACACTCATCTTTAGAATCCATATTCTAAAAGCTTAAAATTGAAAACATTTGTGTCAATTGCACATAGACTTATTTTCAAAATGGAGAGAAAGGCTGGCTGCACAGGTTTCTCTACTCCCCCTTTTAAGTCAAAGAAACAAATTCAATATATTGAAAATAGGAACAAGACTAGGAAGACAAGTGATAACACAAAACACCTTGCACACAAAATTTAAGGGATTGCCAGAGAACTCACTAATCAGGATATATATTTTAGTGCAGTATTTTCAAAATTCAAAATGAATGCAAGTTCATGATGAACAGAATATCATAAGAGTAAAGAAAGACAGGATCATTATGTCTGATTTTTCCTTTTGCTTCAGGCTCTAATATAAAAGGGAACTATTGACAGGAATGTCACATATGACTAAATATTTCAGAAACCACAGCTTTTCGTATTCCAAACGATTGTCCAGCTGTGACAACTGGCCACTAACTGGTGGAGCAGAAACCTGAGACAGGTGGTTAATAAGGGCACTCAGTATCTGTTCAAGGCCCACGGGCAAGAAAACACTCTTTCAGGTATGATGGCAAAACAGAAGTGAAGGAAAAATTTGTGTACCTACTGTGCTGGTGGAGTCCTCATCAGAACAGTAGGATTTCCAGAGGAAGCCACGGGGATTCTGACTTGTTTATTTCATCCACACCTGAAAGAATACAGAAGAGCAGTGAGCAAGTGTAACTTGAAGATGCTCATGGGAGACTGGTATATTTTACCAGGTGGGTGTTGAAACCACAAAAATGGGTTATCATTGGGCAATGGAATGTGTTATACTGAGCCCTCAGTAATAGCAAAACACAGCCAATGGAATCCTTTTATGAACTGACATCTCTTTTTTGAATTGAGAAACTTCAGGAAGGCTGAAAGAAGATAGGTATGTCAGGGGCATGGTTGACAAGTCAGTCCCCCACTAGGAACTCTTAACTATGATGAGCAAGCTTAGAAAGTCCCACAGGTTTTTACAGTCATACAAAGTTAAAGGTAGAAACTTTAAAAAAAAAGTTATTTTCTAAGTTCTTAAAGCCACTGTTTCACTGATTACTAAATACAGATGGACTAGACCCAGCTCATCGCCAGCTATCAGCACAACTGATGCTAAGAGATAGAATACCTTTTAAAAAAATTACTTAAAATCACTGCTCATTTTTTCCATGCTTAATTTTTCATCTTACGTATAGTACCCATAAAATTCTCAGCACCAAGTCACTTGTGAACCATTACCATAGTCTTTTGTGCTCTTCCTATCTGTTTTAATCCCTCCTACTCCCCTGCTCAATGTCTCAGATTTATAGTTCCCTGTTAGCTTTGTCTTTTTTGCCCTGATCCCTGATTTGTTTCCCTCATATACCATCTATAAGTGAAACCATCCAATCTTCTTTTTCTTTCTGATTTAATTCACTGAGCATAATCCCATCCAGCTCCATCCATGTTGCTGTTGCAAATAGCACGAGTTTGAGATAGAATAACTTCTACACAAAATGCTCTTACGTGTGACTTTGCAGTGCTTGTAATTGGCTTCCCACGTGGAGTGATTTATGGACATCAAAAAGCATACCCCATACCTCTCTAATCCACTTTGAGCAATGATTTCTTGTTCAGGTTTGCTACATAGCTTGAAATGTAACATTATAGGTTCATTCCTTTAAGGCACTCTGTCTCTAGAACTCTCCTGCCAAAATGAAAGTACTACAGGGAGAGTTTCATATTAACTCATTATTGTAATCAATGTGAGGAGCTAGTTTTCAACTTCGAAAGTGGATTAGCTAAAATACAAAGAAGTACACATTTTACTGGGTAGAAGGGAAATAAGGGTATAAGAGGGGGACAGTCCTACATGAGACAATTCCAGGATCACTGAGAAGCCAGATTGTATTATAAATGCTAGCAGGAGATTATACAAAGGGGAGGAGAGGCTGGCAAGATAGAAGAGACAGTGCAATGACTGCTCTGGACAAATCTCCTCCAAGCTTGCCCTTTAACAGCCAGCTAGATTGCAAGGTCCTTGGGGAGGGGGATTCTGTCAGAAAGGCTCGAGTTTAAAGGACAGCTTCTGTTGGGAACTTTGAACCCCACTGACTTGTGACTTTGCCTCCTCCTGCTCTCCTCTGTCTACTAGTCGTACTTCCTCTCTCCTTCCACCCCTCGTCTTCCTTTGCCTTTTCCCTTCTTGCTATTGTTCATTTATACTTTCTCTTGTTCTTCTTTTCTCTTCCTCCTTCCCTCTCTCCCTCTCCTTCATTCAGTTTCTTTCTCCAGTAAAATGAGTACTAAACAATGCCTACTCCTGGCGTGTATTAAAGGTCATATAAGGTATCTCAAATAAAATCCAGTAAAATGGTGACTAACATAAAATAGCTGTTCTTATGTTCTTTTTCTTCTTGCCTTCAGCATGTAGTAAATAGGGTACTGGGCACATGAGAAATTCTTTTTTTTAATTAAAAAATTATATATATATATGTGTATATATATATATATATATTCCACATCATTCTTCATTTTTGTACAATGTATGCCTTCTCCTCTCAAGTGTATTCCCTGTAAAATTTCCAACACAAGTCACCTGTGCTCCATCACCTTAATCCCTTGTGCTTTTCCCACCCCTGTTTTGATCTTTCTTCCTCCTCCTCCCCTGCAGAATGTCTTTGGTTTATATTTGCCTGCACAAGAACTTCTAAATAAATGTTTTAAAAGGACGTGATAGGGGCTCCAGCCAGCCAGGGATCTGACCCATATAGTACAGCGGACCCCTCCTGTCTGACCCACCGCACTCCTAAGCAATGTATTTTAGTCAATCTGCCTGTTGTGCTCCCCACTATGTCTCTGGTGAATCCTGTCACCCTCCCACCTATGGCCTACATCCCAGTTCTTCTTTGCAAAATAACAAAAAATGAGAGAGAGAGGATATTTTTAAAAAGATTATTTATGTATGCATTAAGAACTGGGTACAGGCCAGAAGTGCAGGGGCAGTGAGAGGCTTCACCAGAGACAGAGTGGGAAGCAGAACAGGCAGATCAACGAAGCACACTGCTGAGAAGAGCAGCAGGTGAGACAGGAGAGGTCTGCTGCACCGTGTGGATCACTTCTAGGGTGGGGAATCGACTTGCACTGAAGCGGCTGCATCCTAACCCGTTGGTGCCACCAGAGAGGGCCAAAAAAATTTTTTTTTAAAAAAAGGACCTGAAAATTGCTTTTGGTAGGATGGCCATTTGAATAATGTTGATTCTTCCAATCCATGAGCAGGGGGTGTCTTTTCATTTCTTCGTGCCTTCTCCTATTTCTTTTAACAATATTTTATAACTTTCTTCGTAGAAGTCCTTCACTTCTTTTGTTAGATTTATTCCCAAGTATTTTATTTTCTTGGTTTCAATTGCTAAAGGGATGGTGTTCTTGATTTCTTCTTGAGATCGAATGTATATGGGAAGGACACTGATTTTTATGTGTTGATTTTGTATCCTTCTAACTTTACTAAACTGGTTGACTGATTAGTTCTTCTGTGGATCAAGAAGATGCAGTATATATACACAATGGAATACTATTCAACTGTGGCTAACTCTGCAGGACCTCAAGTACACCTGTCTACCCTGGCTAATATTGTGCATGGGTGAGCACACTCCCCAGTAAGGCCAACAAACAAGTCAACAGAGCACAGTACACTCTGTCCTGCAAAGAGCTGCAGCCCACTACTTGTTTCAAATAGAAGCTACAAGAAGCCCTAGGCCCGATCCAAACATGCACCCCATTCCCTGCGTTGGGCAAATTTCCTGTTTTTCCCTGCATGAACAGACCCTATATATACCCATGGGTAGTCCTAATAAACAGAAACCCGACTCCAGACCCCAGGCTCCTGCTTCACTACATTCTAGTGGTCAGTGTACTCCTCGGTGGGTTAGCAACAATTCAACAATCAAACAGGATTAAACTAATGTTATTTGCGGCAACATGGAGGAGCTAAAAGAGGTCATGCTCAGTGAAGTACATCAGAAGGAAAAAGAAAAGTATCAGATGGTTTCATTTGCAGGAGGAATATAAGGGAACCAAATTAGGCATTAGGGGGAAATAGTAACAATAAAAACATAGCAAAACAGGGCCCTCCCTGGTAACGCAGCAGGTTAAAGCACAGCACTGAGAATCTAAATCTGCTTCTGCACGAGTTCCATTCCCGCCTGCGCCAGAGGTGACCGCATGGCACGGCAGACCTCTCCTGGCCCACCCGCTGCTCCCCTCAGCAGTGTACTTCGTTGATTTGCCTGTCCTGTTCCCCGCTCTGTCTCTGGTGAAGCCTCTCACCGCCCCTGAGCCTCTGGCCTGTACCCCAATTCTGTATGCACAAATAAATAAATCTTAAAAAAATAACAAAACAAAAATAAACACCACAATAAATCAGCAACATTCTGCAGGGGAGGGGGAAGGGGAGGGGGAGGGATCAAAATGAGAGAGAGGAGAGCACAGGGTACTGTGGTGATGTTACATGGGTGAGTTGGTGGTGAAAATTCTATGGGGACTATACCTGAGAAAAGAAAACAAACATTGTAAATATATGAAAATGATGTAAAAAATAAATGGAAAAAGGACATGATGAAGAAAAATTAGTGAAAATTAGTCTCGAAGATGATATTTCTTTTTCAATTTTTGTATCTTTTCTAGAGGGTAACAATGTGGCAGAAACAGACCTAAGAAATAGATGAGCAAAAGTCATTTCCAGAGTCTAAATTAGTTTGTCATGAAAGCTAAGAAAGAATGTACAGGTAAGAAGATACAAACTGACAAATTTATGATCCCTATTGATAGTTTATTGTAGTGTAGGCAGAACTAGACCTATACATGTACCACCACCTGCATGGAGTGGATGTGTGGATAAAGTAGCACAGTAATCCATAGAGAGAAATTCAGTGAACAAGCAGGGTCAGTGTTAATCATAGATTACCACCAAACAAATTCATCTGGCTATAAGTAGACTCTACTAAAAATCTTAAATTTTCTCATTTTGTTTATTGTATTTAATGGATAGGGATACAGCAAGATGTCAATAAGTAGATATTGGTTTGAGGGTACATCATCAATTTCCTCTAGAAAAGTCATATCCTAAAACTATTCTGATTTACCATTTGTTTCTTTCAACTCTCATTACAGATGCACTAAGGTGAAGAAAAGTAGGTTATAGGGAAAAGTGTCCTGGCCACAGACACAAGATACCTGGCTTCTAGGTTTGGCCTTGTCACTTGGGAAATTATCATCTCTGTAAAATGAAGGAGTTGGACTAAATTATTACTGTTTCCTTTGATTTCTAAAAATTTAAATATAGTAGAAAGTTTGAGTTTGCAAGTAGGCTAAATTCTGCATAAAAATGAGAAAATATCTGAAGAAAACTTATATCCTTCCTTTCCATTGACTCATCACCTAATGTCCAAACAAAAGTTGTCATATCATAACTCTATTTGCCTGAATTCAATATCCAATCCATGACCCATCATTTTAGGCAGTTTTCCTTGCTGGTGCAGGCTTGTTCCTGTCATGGACGCTCTCATCAAGACATTCCTAATGACCACTGTTTCTACTTTTAAGCTCAAAATCAATGCAGTCTTAAATACCATTAAGCATTGCATAATGATGCAGAACTAGAAGATATTATCCTGGACCTTTATGGAGTGTGTGCATGTATTTTACCAGCATTTTTCTTTAAAATAATTCATAGGAGTCATTTAAGACTCAACTGAAAAGGAACAAAGCACTATGGAAGGAAAGTAGGGGAGAGGTTATCCATAGGTTTAATCCCTTATGGCTTTCACTGAAGTATGCTCAACAGCCTACATACAGAGAAAGTAATTCAACATGTTCCATACATACTCTTTTCATTGTCAGTCCAAAGATGATCTAGATAATAATTGAATGAGTTTTATTATAATTTATTAGTTGCAGACAGAATTGATTGAGCATGTTAGTACGCTTTTAAAATATTTATCACATTTTTGCTAATAATTTCTTAATCTCTATTGATGCTTTAATTTTTGCAAACAAAAGAAGTGAGGAATAAAGAAAGTAAAGGGATTCATCCTGAGTTACAAGTTAATGGCACAGTCAGGACAAGAGTTAGGTTTTAATTCAAAAGCCTTTTGTATCTATATTCATATCACACTACACATTCTCTAATGTGTATGTGGTTGTTTCTCAGACCATTTGGGTGAAAGCATCACTGATGTTGTCAAGAGTCAAGATTCATCAACTTTCTAAGTCAAAAACCAATGTACAAATCATCAAAAAAAAAAAAAAAACAAAAAAAACAAACAAAAAAAAAAACACCTGTCCCTCTTTTTTGCTTTCTACAATGGTATGAAACCAAAGTTGCTTATGATGTATAGGAAAATCCAACAGTTAGTCTCAACTCTTCTCTTTCTGGCTTCCTAACTTCCATCACTCAATACAGAAACACAGATATGCAGACATCCATTTTCACTCATATGGAATTCTTAAAAACAGTAACTTCATTAATCTATAAAACTCACACTTCTTTTTCTCTTTTTTAGCAGCATGCCTGATATGGATTATCCTTATCAACTTCTAAGCTGCAAGCTTAACTAAACATAAGGCTCCCATGTACTAGAAGATATCTATGGTTGAAAAGAATGTTTAACTTCAATTTCCCAGTATGATTTCAATCCAATTGCAGGTAGCATTTTGCAAATTGTACAGAGAAACTCTGACCAAAGAAATGGAAATTATCTATGAGGTGTTTGCGTGGTTATCTATATCCTTGGGACAGGGCTGGGGGTGGGGAGTGAGAGAGGTGCCCCAAATCACACCATTTTCACAGATAAGGAAAGTGAAAAATTAGGAAACTAAGTGTCTTGTTCTGGTTTATTCCCTTGATTAGTTCCAAAGGGGCACAGCCTGAAGCTCAAGCGTGCTTTTAGTGCCTGCCAAAGTATGACTTATAATACAGTTCAGAGAGGGATGTCCCAAGGTTCTTCATCTATTTCTTTCTGGATAAGGAGACATAGATAAGGCAGGGGAGTGCAGGGAGCAGAATAAGGAGAATAACCAGGATCAGGAAACAAATTATCCTAAAATATGTTCCTGTAATTTATTTATTTTATTTTAAGCATACTTATGTAGCTGTTTGGGTCAAAGTGTTAACAAAACTGATCTACCAAATTTACATATTTGAGTTAAATTTGTTTGGGTCAAAGTGTTAACAAAACTGATCTACCAAATTTACATATTTGAGTTAAATTCCACTTAATTCCCATTGGAATGTAGCCATAGATTGTCCTCTGAACCTGACATGAGCATCTTTATTGCCAAGTCCTTGGTCGTAAGGTGGGGAAAAGTTGCACAAATACAAATATATCTCTACCCTCTGATGGTTAGTGTGTAGCATCATTTCTGCATATGGAGCATCTAATGTTTTTCTCTCCCAGTCTAATACTTTGTAGCCAATATAGAATTAAGTGGGAGGCCATCAGGCAAGCATACTCATAAATAAATTCATAAATTTACATCTACTTTTTTTCTGACATGTATAAGAGAATCTTTATGTATCCTTTATATTTGAGCGCTTTCCTTGTGTTAATTTTAACTTGCATCTCAAACTAAATCCTGTCTTAATATCAGATATAGCCTTCTATCTGGAAAATATCATTTGCTTTTTCTATTTCTATATTACAACTTTTATTTTATTTTGTGAAACTTCCTTCATTTTCTTTTCACAGCATCAGATTTTTCCCCTCAGCTGAGGTCACCATAGTTCTCACACCACCAAAAGTTCCTACAGTCTTCCACCACATTCCACTGTACTCTTCTCCCCCCATCTTCTCTACTTTTTCCCTCCCTCCCCTCCCTCTCCCCCCAGCTGAGCATCCCAGATCTATGTTCTACTTTCAAGGGTCAGTTTGTCTTTGTCTGATCCTTTGTTTGGTTTCTCTAGATTTCACATAGAAGTGAAAGTATTTATCTTTCTCCTTCTGGCTCATTTCTCTTAGAATACTCCCTCCAGTTCCACACATGTTGCAAATGGCTTGAGTTGGTCTTTTTTGATCACTGGTGTATATGTGCCACATCTTGATCCACTCATTCTGGGGCATTTAGTTTGTTTCCATATCTTGGATATTTTAAATAGTGCTTCTATAAACATAGATGTCCAAGTTACCTTCCAAATTAGTGTTTTTGTGCTCTCTGGGTAGATAGGAGTGAAATTCCTCATTCATATGCCAGACATATTTTTAGTCTTTTGAAGAAACTCCTCACTTCTTTCCATAAGGTCTGGACCAGTCTACATTCCCACCAAATGTGTAATAGAGTTCTTTTTTCTACATACCCTCACTAGTACTTGTTTGTGTGTGTGTGTGTGTGTTTAATATGGGCCATGCTCACAAGTGTGAGGTGATATCTCATCGTGGTTTGATTTGCATTTCCTGATGATAAGTTTTTCATGTCTTTGGCCATCTGCATGCTTTCTTTGGAGAAATGCTGATTTAGCTATTTTTTACATTTTTAATAGGGTTGTTTGTTTTCTTTCTGTTGAGTTCTACAAGTGCTTTGGAGATTTTCATGATCATCCCCTTATCTGATGTGCAAATATTTTCTCCCAATTTTTTGTTTTGTTTTGTTTTGTTTTGTCACTGTCTCTTTCTCTGCATAGAATTTTTTTAGTTTGATATAACCCCAGCCGTTTAATTTCTTCTTTGTTTTTCTTGCTACTTCAGATAAATACACAAAGATGTTTCTAAGGTTTATGTCATGGAGTGGTTTGCCAAAATAGTCTTCTATGTAGTTTATGGCTTCAGGTTTACATCCAAGCATTTTATTAATTTGCAGTTGATTTCCACGTATGGTATAAGTTAATACTCCACTTTCATTATTTTGCATGTGACAGTCCAACATTTCCAGTGCCATTTATTGTACATTAGTTGAGCATAAATATGTGGTTTTATTTCTGGGCTTTCATTCTATTCCATTGGTCTGTGTGACTGGTTCCCACGCCCCTTCCAGTACATACTGTTTGAATTATTATGGCTTTTATAGTATAGTTTGAATTGTGAAAGTGTGATACCTCCATTTTTACCAATTATAATCAAGAAAGCTTTGGCAATTTGTTTTTTTGTGTGTGTGGTTCTATATGAATTTCAGTAATCTTTGTTCTATTTCTTTGAAGAATCCCATTGGGATTTTTACTGTGTTAGCAATGAATCTATAAATTGTTTGGATAGGATGGAATTTTGATAATGTTGAGTCCTCTAGTCCAGTAGCATGGAATAACTCTCCATTTCTTTGTGTCTTCTATTTGCTTTATCAATGTTCTATAGTTTTACTTGAATAGGTCTTTTACCTCCTTTATTAAGTTTATTCCCATATTCTTAATTTTACTTTGATGAAATTGTAAATGGTATGGTTTTCTTAACTTCCTCTAGTAGTTCATTATTTGTATATGAGAAGAGAACTGATTTTTGTGCATTCATTTTGTAATTTGCCATTTTGTTGAAGGTGGTTTATTTTTTTAATTAATTTTGTCACAGAGTTTTTGGATTTCTGTATGTATATCATCTGCAAATAACTATAGCTTTACTTCTCTCTCAATTTGGGTTGTTTTTATTGCTTACTCTTACCTAATTTGTTTAGCTAGGACATCTAATACTATGTTGAATAGTTGTTATGACAGTAGACATCTTTTATTGTTCCAGATATTAGTGCAAATGTACCACTGAGAAAGATAATATTGCAGCTGTGGACTTGTTATATGTGGCTTTTATCATATTAATGTATGTTCAATTTATCCCTATTTTTTCAAGGGTTTTTATCATAAATGACACTCAATCTTATTAAATCCTTTGTCACCATCCATTGATATGATCATGTGTTTTTTCCCTTTCTTTTTATTGATGTGGTTTATTACATTGATCGATTTTCAGATGTAGAATCATACTTAGTGTCCAATAAAATCCCATTTAGTCATGGTATATAATATTTTTAATGCATTTGCCAAGATTTTATTGAGGGTTTTTTGCATCTGTGTTCATTATGAAGATTGGTCTGTAGTTTTTTTTTGTTTGTTTTGCCTTTCTTTGCTTTTGGCACTAGTGTAATGTTGGCCTTATGAAATATATTTGGAAGAATTCTTTCTTTCTTTAAAGAGTGTGAAAAATAAGTATTAATTCTCTCTTGAGAGAGAGAGAGAGATCTGATTTTAGTCTAACTGGTGTTCTTTTATAGGCTATCAGTTTTTTTTTTATTCATACAGAACTGGGGTACAGGCCAGAGATGCGGAGGGTGAGAGGATTCACCAGGGACAGAGTGGGGAGCAGAACAGGCAGATCAACGAAGTACACTGCTGAGGGGAGCAGCAGGCGGGTCAGGAGAGGTCTGCCTCACCATGTGGATCTCCTCTGGGGCAGGCAGGGATCGAACTCATGCAGAAGTGGCTTAAGCTTCTTAGTGCAGTGCTTTAACCCGCTGCGCCACCAGAGAGGGCCTGGCTATCAGTTTTTTCTACTACTTTGACAGCTTTGTTATTCTTTCTTCATCTTGGACTCTGGAATTTTACTATTATGTGTCTTGCTGTAATTTTCCTTTGATCTGGATAGCTAGGTCTACTTTTTGCTTCTTGTATTTTTAATGCTTATTTCCTTCTTCAAGTTTTGGAATTTCTCATCCACAATTTCCCTGAATAAATTCTTAGTTTCCTTCTCTTTCTCTTCTTCTAGCATTCTTATGATTCTAATATTTCCTTTCCTCATGGTACTAGGTATTTCTCAAATTTCTTCTTCATACTTTTCTTTTTGTTTCTCTCTTATCTCCTTTTCACCTCTGACTTCACTAATTCATTCCTTCCATTTGATATGTTCTATTTCCATGGCTTTTACCAGAAATTTTTGCTTCCTCCTGTGATTCTGTTTTATTTTTGTCTTTAAATTTTCAATTTTGAGCTTCTGTTTGTTGATTACATTTCTCATAGTATTCATTTTCTTTTCTGAGTTTTCGTGTATTGTCTCTTTTTTTCCCCCTTAGTTATGGCTATGCTGATTTTTTTTTTTTTTTTTGTCTGATAGGTAAAAAAGCTCTTTCATGTTGACGTGGTTTGGTTCTGGGATCGTATTTTCTCCCTGTGATAGATATTTTCCTGAGGGTTTGTTAGCCACTTTGTTTTTTTCTTTTCTCCCATTGTTTGCTTTGCTCTAGCTGAGGTTTTTATATTGCCTGTGAGTTCTTCATCCCAGTTTTCTGGGTATTTACTTGATAGTGGACATAGCTACTATGTTTTTGTAGGATCTGGGTGGTACTAAATACTCTCCTGAAGCACTTTCAGGCCTTATTCTGGTGACGGGGAGCATTGGGGGGCACTAGGTCTAGATGTGGAATCACTGGGGCATCAACTCACCGAGGAGTGGTGGCATAGGGCTCGCTTCGGTGGCTGGGAAAGTAGAGGGCTGCTGAAGATCCTTAAAATATTTCAAGGTCCTATGTGCCTTTAGTGGGGTTTGCATCTGTTCCTGAGGCACTAGTGGCTGAGTGTATAGTGGGATATACTTCCAAGTCGTGCCTGGGAGTCCATTGCAAGACTTGGACTGGGGCTTACACCTGCACCTGAGGTGCTGGTAACTGAAACTAGAGTCAGTGGTGCTAATTTGAGTGGCTGTTGATGATTCTCATGTAGAGACAGGTCCTACATGATCCAGGTTGGGAAACAGGTCTATGCCTAGACACTGGAATCTGAGCACTGAGTGATATGCCCTTCCTGGAGTCTGGCTGTGAAAGGGTAGTTCCTGCAAGATCCAGACTCTGGTTTGTGTCTGCTGTCAAGATACTGGTGGCTGAGCACTGTGTGAGACGCACCTCCTGGATATGAAATCCTTTGTTCTTAAACTTTAGCTTTACTTATATTACAGGGGTAAAATAGAAAATATTTTGTAAAAACTTTGTAATTTCACTTTTACAACATATCAGCTTATATGTAAACAGACGCTGTGTCTCTGTTTAAGGCAAACTATGTCATGAAATCATATAGTTTCTTCCTAAATCCTTTTTGTATGCTCAGAATTAATATAGGTTACTTTATCATCCCCAAGTAAATAGGTTTTATGAAACTGGTGATCAAATCATATATAACATAGACTACTACCCATATTGCCATGAAAATAATAAAAAATAAAAGCAACATAGAAAATAGAAAAATATTTGCACATCACACATCTGACATGGGGTTAATTTCCAAAATATCCAAAGTTTATACACTTCAATAACAACAACAACAAACAGCCCAATTAAAATAGGGTCAAAAACTAAATAAACACTTTTCTAAATAAGACATTCAGATTAACCACAGACACATGAAACCTTATTCAATGTCATTTATAATAAGGAAAATGCATATCAAAACCAGAAAGTTATGACCTCACTCTTGTGAGAATGTTCCATACCTAAAAGAATGGAAACTACAAATGTTGAGGATGTGGAGAAAAAGGAACTCTAATTTACTAATAGTTGGAATACAATTTGGTGCAGCCTCTATGATAAACAGTATGAAGATATATTTAAAAAATAAAAATGGTGGGCCCTCCCTGGTGGCACAGCGGGTTAAAGCGAAGCACTGAGAAGCTTAAGCCACTTCTGCATGAGTTCAATCCCCGCCTGCCCCGGAGGAGATCCACATGGCGTGGCAGACCTCTCCTAGCCCGCCCACTGCTCCCCGCATCAGTGTACTTCGGTGATCTGCCTGTTCTGCTCCCCACTCTGTCTCTGGTGAAGCCTCTCACTCTCCACATCTCTGGCCTGTACCCCAGTTCTTATAAATAAATTTAAAAAAAATTAAAAAAATAATAAAAATGGAAATGTCATACCCAACAATACTTCTTTTGGATACTTATCCAAATTATACAAAAACCTTAATACAAAAACACTTGTGCATTTTTATATTCATAATAGCACTGTCCATAAATGGCATGTCATAAGACAAACCCAAGTGCTCATCAACAAGCAACTGGATAAAAAGGTGTGGAATATTTGCTCAATGGAATACTATTCAGCTATTAAAAATAGTTTCTTTTAAGATAGAAAGGATGGATCTTGAAGTGACTATGCTAACTGTATTAAGTCAGAAAGTGAATACACATATCAGATATTTTCACTTATCTGTAGCATATAGACAGCCAAAAAGCAGAGTGGCAAAGAACAACAACAACAACAACAACAACAAATCTTAGACTTAGTGTAAGATATACTGGTTATTGGGTGGAACAGGGGAAAAGCAAGAGGGGTTGAGGAAAGGAAGGAGATGGGGGGAAGGAGGTTTAGTGGAGAGTGTGAAGTATGTGCACATCTGGAGGAGTGAAAAATGTAACACCAAGCTACATAGACATGTGAATAACTGACAAATTTAATTTTTCATAGAACAGTGGTAAAAAAAAATAAGTGAAACTATATGACATTCATTTGTTTTTCTCCTTCTGACTTATTTTGCCTGCTAAGAACTCTCTTGATTCTCAAATGGAAAGGAACAATATAGTGAGGTATGGTTGATCAAGTAGCGACAACAAGAGCAAACTGGAAAGAGCTTTGTCAACCAACAGATCTGTGTTTGAAACTCAACCAAGACAGTTTTATAACATTGAGCAAATTACTTCATTTCATTAACATGGACTTCTTCATCTGTAAAATGGGGGAAAATATAGCTACTTCAAGTGTAAGACATTTTCATCCAATGCTAAGTACATTAAGATTGCATAATAAATCAGGGTAATTATTGTTTTTGTTGCTAAAGAACTTCAAATAAAAATTAAAGTTCATTGTAAACAGACTCCAAAAATCAGATATATGTTAGATTCTAGGGATCTGATTAGACATTAACAAATTTTCAAAGGACATTATTAAGAAATACTCAATATAGAATAATGTTTAAATTCTTTGGGATGAAAATCAATATCTTAGAAGTGTTCAAAATCCACTGCTGACTTTAGTCCATGGGGAGGATTTTGGCTGTGTTTTGAAGCTCATACCTTGAGCTTTGAGGATTGGAACCAGTAACTGTACTCCTAAACTCACAATGGAGTATTCTCATTATTTTCCCTTTGCTATAACATAACAAACAGACTGATTTCCCAGAGTTGGGGGGATAGAACAAGGCCGAAGACTCAGACTTGTCTGTGAATAAAATCAAGTCAGCATGCTTAGGAGTGAGACTGAGCAAATCAAAATTAATTGGCATTCCAATAGGAATGCTGTAAACCTTACTATAATTCCACACCCACTAAAGAGCTATCTTAAATTAAAACTTTATTTTGGAAACAATATGAAAATAAATCAATTCCATCTTTTAAATAAGTGTGCATAATTTTTACAGAATGGATGAATTGATCTCCATTTCCTAGAAGTATTTCATATTCTTTGGCCCAACATGATAAAGCAGTTAATGCATGAAAAAGTTACTAGATCAGAAATTTCCAAAGTAACATCACAAAGTCTTTGGAGAAGATTGTATTAAGGTGATTCACCATTTCTTTCCTTCATCTTTTTTTTAATGTATCGCAAGTATTTCCAACCAATCCTAGATGAGTCACTAAATGAAGTCTGAGAAAAAGACTACATCTCTATCCAATATATTAAAGAAGTTTGCATATATATTTTTTTAAGATTTATTTTCATTTATGCATATAGAACTGGGGTACAGGCCAGAGGTGCAGGGGCAATAAGAGGATTCACCAGAGATAGACTGGGAGCAGAACAGGCTGACTGATGAAGTACACTGCTGAAGAGAGCAGCAGGCAGGTCAGGAAAGGTCTACTGCGCCATGTGGATCTCCTCCAGGACAGGGATCAAACTCATGCTGAAGTGGCTTCAGCATCTTAGTGCTGTGCTTTAACCCCTTGCACCACTAGGGAGGGCCCCTAACTTAGGTTTTTATTCTGTTTGTATATGATTGGCTCAAGTGCCAGTGAGAGAGTAACATATATCCCAGGATAATTAACCTTAATATCTCTTTCCTACTGGGTTATGTCACAGGGATTTCCAGATTTACTGATTCCCACAGGTCAGGTAGTTTTAAATTTCCTGAGCATTTTTCCCCTGAGTAAAACTAAAATAGACACATCCATGCCTTTTTTGACTGTTTAATTCTTACATCTATATTTTAGAACCAGGCTTCTTAAGAACAGGTCATTCTACATTAAGTGTGATCCAGGTCAAACTCTGAATTCTGAAAAATAGCATTTTCTTTCTGCAGATTGTAATTGTCTTCATACTGCTTTGTTTACTTAAATTTCTTGGTCCAGAATTGAGGGAAGTTCATTTGATTCTCTGTGACTAAGAAAGAACTTTTCAGCAAAGTAGCCAGAGTAAAACTCTGTAGCCCAAATCTGATGGATGATCACTATGAATAATGTGGATTCCCACTGTGTTTTCCCTAATTAGTAATGTAGAATGGCCAACTTGCAGCTTGTCATATTCATATTCTGCTTCACAGAAGTAAATTATCATTGGGTGACCTTGTTATATTTATTCATGTGAAATTAACTACAAATCATTTTTTTTTTCTTTCTGGTCCTGATAATCTTTTATAGGGTATAGGATTTCACAGGAGAAGAAATTTCTGTATCAGTTGCCTTGATATAAATTGTGCTTGTGTAAAATAACAAAAGCAAATATTTATATTGTCAGTGATTCTTCTTTAGATTGGTAGTCAAGTGAACTTTCCTTTATTACATTAAGTTAGTTTTAGAAAGTATTAACCTAATTTTAATAAACTCCTTAGAATAAAAGAGATGTTTGCTAATGCCTTTAGAACTTAAACATGTTAAGATAAAGTGGGGAAAATGTTTTAAAAACAAAATCAGTTACTGGATACTGACCTAAACTGTACACTAGAAGATTAGGAGCATAATGTTATTATTGTAAGTAGAATGTGTGGATAAAAATCCAAAGACAAAATAATAAGATAACAGCATTGCTCCTTTCTGAAGAAAAGTTAAATTATTGGAAATGGATTATGTTTCTACTTTATTTACATTAACTGAATTATCTGCATAATCACTTAACTTTCTATTATGACAGGCATGTGTGAACTTCATCTTATAGTAAAATCATCCAATTTCATCATAGTATTGTGTTTAAAGATAGTATTTTTTTACTATGTACAAGTATTTGTTGTTCATGTCCTCGATTTTTTTTAATATGAACAATATATGTCAAGTTGCCAAATAATGTATTAGATTCAACAACTTTAATTTTCCTGAAAGAAGAAAGAGAAAGGCCTCTTCAAAGTTTCATGGCTAATTTAGAGCAGAAATTGCTTCTGTAGTTTGGATTCACTGTCTTACTACTTTATGTGCCTCAGAATTCAGAGTAGGTTTATTACATTGTGTTATTAATCACAAAGATAGAAAATCTTTCCTTTTGTGGCTTTGGAATTGAATGCCATAATGAAACACATCTTTCTCCTTCATGCCATTTATTTTTCAGCACACCATTTGGTCTGAAACTGATAGCATAGACACTCAGGATGACAAATCTTTAGTTTTAAAGAACCAACTCATAATTCACTCATATCACTGAAAAGATTAAATAAGCCAAGCTAAATGTTTATGATTGCTATTATTTTATAATTAAATTACAAAATTATTTTACCATATAAAAATTAGTCATGAACTAATCAGCAATATCTGGTAATATGTTATTAGCCTATGAGAAATACCTGCATTTGGTCTGCCAAGTAAAACTAAGAAGAGTTTTAGCTAAGTATGACAAGATCAAAATCTTTTTTCTGTTGTTGAGAATGTGGAGAAAAAAAACCTTGCCATTGTCTAGTAGTTTGACCTTGAAAAACTTTTTGGAAGAGACAAATATATTGCCAACCAGTAAGGTAAAATTGTAGTACTTTTTACATGGTTGCAGACATTTACATATATATTAGCTAGAGAGATAGTTATTATGCTCTCTGAGATACAATTGAACTTACATTGGTAACTTCAGGTAATGATCTGGCCCAAGTCACTTAAACTTTGGTTTCATCAACCAGATCATCAGAATTAGTGAAGTTCCGCATCCATTCCCAGGCCCCCAGAGTCTATACATACTTGGGTTGTTTCATATCCAATATCTTTGAATATTTCTACAGAATTCTTCTGCACCTTGATTCTTTGATTGATGCTAATACAGCAACTGTTGCAAGTGAAAGCGACGCCTCAGAAGCACCCCCTTCTCCCAAATGTTCTCCAACAGCAATACTGAGAGAACCCATTTAACATTCAAGTCCCAATCAGCCTGCTATGTGATAATTATTTGTGGTAATCAAGTCACTATTGAATTATTTTCAGTATTCACATATGACCAAATATCATAATAGTTCTCTTCATCACACTTTATCCAAAGTCTTATAATCTTGCTTTTTCCTTTTATGCCTCAGGGCTCCATGAATACTTTCTTTCTTATATCTTGGCATAACATGCATATAGCACCTATACCACAAGTACATGGCCAGGTCTGTATTATTGTCGTATTACCACACTTAGAACATGCTCATTTGTATTTTTAGATTTTTTTTCAGTGTGCACAGTGGAATAATCATCTCCTTGCAAGTAAACAGTTCCTGATAAACTAAAAAACAATCAAGTTTCTCTGCACTATTGGAACTCTTGGGAGAAGTCTGAAATGTGCCTCTGGAATTGAGAGGTTCTTTAATGATTTCAAAATGACATCTTTTAGCATTTGCCAATGAATAATGCATGTGTCTATTAATTCTCAAGCCCTATAGGCAGTAATGAGAAGTGAAACAAGAACTGAATGAGCCATCAAGTGATATAGGCTTTATTATCATTTTGTTTCTCACAGATGCATAGAGCTACTTGGCCGAATAACTTCAACCCTCAGTATCTCAGTTTTTCCAATAATAAAATACAAACTGTCAATCTATATCATCTGCCAGTGCATATTTGCCATTGTTTCTGTAAGTGACAGAATTTGAACCTACTTCTGAGGTTTCATTATTCTCTGATTCTTGAGTCTTATCTACAAGAGAAAGACTTTTGGGAGGTCACTTTAATGAGCAAAGGACATGGGACTGTGACCTTTTTAGGATTATGTAGATGTCATAAAATGTAACTAAATTCCCCTTTGGGTTCTGGACATCTGATTGGTTCCCAGAAGTATATATGAGAAGAAAAAAAATAAATAAACTTCTTCATTCTCTCCACTTCAACTACCTAACATAAAGCGGGACAAGTGAATTCATTCATACCTAAAGGTCTCAGTGCTGGAAACTCAGTGACCTTTCTGGATGAGTCAATGCTTCACTTTCTATTTATTCACCTTTACAATTTTCTGAACTATATTACAGTGATCCCAGCACAACAGATGCAATGGATGGTTCTTGTCTTATAGAGATATTACTGCAAACACACACAGCAAGTGGAGCAGTAGATCTTCATAAGTTCAGACTATTTTTGTAATTAAAAATATCTCCCCTATGGTACAAATTTCTTGGAGGATGACTTCTCTGTGATATAAGCATTTGTTAGTATGGCTAGTAGAATATTTCCCAAGCTTTAAAAGTTGAATAGCATCTTTCACTCATAGCAGGAGTATAAAGGACCAGGGGAGAAAATAATAATAATGAACAACTATATACCAGAGACATTTTACAGGGATGGAGTGGGGAATGGGATCAAAAATGGAGGTGGGGGGGGATAAGTGCACTGGACTATGGTGATGGCACATGGGTAATTTGGTGATAGGAAGCCTACAAGGATTACAACTGAGATGGAAAAAAGGCACAAAATGATGTAAAAATAAGCATATTATTTTTAAAAAGTTGAATACCATCTATAAGACTCATGGCTTTGCCTCCACACCTGAATTTAACAGCAGGCACAAAAAACAATATTCCTGTTGAATGACCCAAAGCATTTTAATAAATACATATCTGTTAATTGTGTAAAATTTTATGTTTCCCTTCTTTGAAAGATAAGTCCTGTTAATGGCAGAGAATGGAATGAGAAAGCTATTTAATGCTTAATCCTGGGTCATGTTGTATATAAAACCCCATCTTTTCTTGTCTTTTAATCTCTAAATGCAGCTCCTAGCAGTTACAAGTCATTGATACTCTCATCATTTGGTAGGTAGAAGACACCTTTCTTAATATTTTTTCTCTGAGTACAAGAGAGAAACAACATGTAAGCCAAAAAAAATCACCAAAATTAATTATTAGTATCTAAAATAAAATTTTAATCTAAAATCATTATATCCATTGTTGATTTTAATTTTGATAGATACAGCTTACCTCTGAGAAACAAATCAACTATGCTAGTGGTCTTTTTAATTTTCTTTTCTTTCATTATAAAATATATTTTATTTCCTGTGTGCTTTTTTTAAAAGCAGACTCTCCACAGTTAACATTAATTACAGTTCACTTTTAAAGTGAAAATGTCTAACTGATACAAGCTGATAAGAGTATGCATTCATGTAGGTAAAGATCCTGCCATTGCTCTCTCATTTTATCGGAGTTCACAAACGTAACCATTTTAATCACAAAGCAAATAAATCTCATACCCGAAGAATTATAACAAAGAATAGATAAAAAGAAACCATACTGCACATTCATGAAAGGAGCTCTACTTAATACAGATCTACTTAAATTACAAATGTTCACAAGGGCTATTTTATTCAACATCCATTGAGTGAAACACATTATGAAAAGCTCTCCATATCAAACTTACATTTCTTCAAGTTCAAACTTAATCCCCCCACCCCAGGCAGCCAACCGTGTAATTAATTTTGTTTGTGCAAATACCAAGGAAATGACAATGGTCCAGAATCATTCTATCCATGCCACCCTTATTCCTAATATGTTGTCAAAAACCTGATGCAGAGACTAAATCTAGATATCAAAGTTGAAAGACACATTCGATTTAATTAGATTAAATCTAATTATGCATTAAAAAAACTGGAGCCTACCATTTCAGTTTCCTTCTGTTTCCTCCAGAGATCTCCAAAAAATTCATGCCACAGCAACTCCAACACGGACACTACAGATCTGTGCATCAATTTCAACTCCTTGTTCTGAGATCAGCCACGCCAGTCCCTCTTTGCTTACCAAAAAAAGAAGAAAGGAAGGAAGGAAGGAAGGGTGAAGAAAAGGGAGAAGGAGAAGAATTAAGAGCAGAGGGGAAAAAAGAAACAAGGAAAAGAAAGAAAAAGACAAATGGAGAAAGAAAAAGGAAAGAAAATAAAATTCTCAGCATTACCTAACCACTACCATGTTAGGAAAAGTGGTAGTGAGGTGTCAGATTGAAATGTGCAAGCTACTCTATACACACTGAACAGATTTGTTTCCCAGGTTGTAGTGCGCTCTCTCTCTCTCTCTCTCTCTCTCTCTCTCTCTCTCTCTCTCTCTCTCTCGATACAGGGCTCTGCTATGGTGTGTACATAGAGCTTGCAAAGCCTCACACTTAGCAAAAGAAACTCCAGTTCCTGTTTATAGGACCATAGTGCATTGTCTTCCAATCCTGTGGTTGCACTCATTTGTGAATTTTTAATAGCACATAGTGTGTTCATAGCTCTCTGCTGAAGATACGTGCCCTTTGGCCCCTTTCATAGAGAGCACATGACTGCAATCTTCACGGTGATCTTTTCTCACAACTTTCAGTTATTGTGTGCAGGTACCAAAGAGCCAGCTGCTTGGGTAGTTCCTGAAGGGAGGCCACTTTGGGAATGATATCTGCCTAAGATATTCTTGGATGTACAAACCTCTGAATTCCAGACATGTCAATAAACACCTTATTCGTGAAAGGAAATTGGAGCTACTAAACCTACCTTCCTCTTCCTATGCACTCACTCCCTTTTCCCCTCAGAGTCCCTGTGACCAGGAAGTACAGGTAAGCCCCCATTTCCTCTCAGTGGTTAAGGAGGACTGGGTGAAAAGAGGCCGATTTTCTGTACCCAGGCCAATATCAACAGCCTCTTGAAGATGATGTTTCAAGAAGCCTTAAATTCCTAGAACCCAGAGCCACACTGTATTAGCACCCCAGCACGAGTACCATTGGAAGATGAACAGGAGACAGCGGGAAACAATCCCCAAGACTTGAGTAGTATATATTCAGCAGACTGAGGGAAGTTTTCACATAGGCCATGGAAGAAAAAAGCATGTAATGTTAGTACAAGTGTGGCTCCATGCCAGGACATTCCCGTGTGGTATATTATAGTGGACACCTCTAGGGCTCTCTGCCTCAAAACAACTCCTTCGCTAATGCCTGAAATACTGAAGGTAAGTATTTCTTTCTTCCTGAAATCTTTATTTTCAATTTCTGATATTCCTAGAAGTATCTGTCCATAATAATTTCGGTATGAATGATTTTATCAGACTTAGAAAGATAGAATTAGATGGTGAAACCTGATATAAAGGAAAACTGATCCCAGAATGGGGCAGCTGAATTGCCAACAGCAATCTTTAAATATGTAGTAGGCCAGATGAGAATAGTACTAAATAGAAGAAAACATCATGGATAGGGAGTAAATTAAATTTGCATTACGTCCAGTATATTGACAACAGACCAAAATACATTGTCCCTGCTTTTTTTTAGTCTATACATCAGGGTCTGATAGATGTGGGGAATGCTATGTTTATTTAAAGAGTTTTTCCCTATTTGCTTTAGATGTATCTATAGTTTACTGTGATTCACTCTTCCATCACCCAATCTTTGCTCCATTTAACAATTAACCTGTTGAATATTTGTAAATACAGAGCAGTGGTTTAAATACAACTGGGGGGGAGAGAATGAGGAGTGAAATGATGGTAAAGAAAGCACAGCTGCTTTTAAGAATCTAGCTGAGCAGATTAGACATTATGCAGTTGCCTCAAATATAAGACAATATATATGTGATAAGGAATAAAAAATGCCATAACTACAGCCGTAAGGTTTCACAGAGGAAATTACAGATCTTGGAAAGTTAGGATAAGGAATGCACTTTTGGAGTGGAAGTCAGGCAAGTCTTCCAGGAGAAGGAGAGTTAGGGCTTGACCTTTTAAGAATGGCAGAATTTCAGCAAGCAAAGAACAGAAATAGTTGGATTTCTAAAAACCCTGTAATTTTTGTTACTTTGTACAGGCTCACCTTTGTAATCCATATATACCTCCAGTCTGCTTCCAGTAAATGAACTTTGGGTGCAAGCGTATTAATTTTCTTGAGATTTCAGGTTGCTGCTTCATATAGAACTCATAGGAGCCAATCACGTATTTGAAAGAACACCCTGTGATGAAATTTCCTGAACGAGACAGCACTTGGCTTTTCTATTTAGGTCAAAGAACTTTAACTTGTTTAGAATCAAAAGAATGCCCTTTTAGGATCATTGATAAATTCAGCTATGAATTAGTCTAAGAATAATAGTATATAAAAGATGAAGGTAATATGAGTAATGATTTAGTGTAAGTTCTCATTAGAGATGAAGAGAGTAGAAGAGAAACAGTAGTTAAGTAAGATGTAAACCAGGGTTTTTTGACTTTTTCAGATGATGTCCTTTTCAAAGTCACTTCTGTATGGCTAATATGTGATGGCATCTATGAAATGGGTGCTTTTTTATAGTTATACCTCAGTTACCAGATTTTGTATTGTTTAGTTATAGGGGAAGCATTAATACTAAGTATTATCAAATGTTAAGTTCTATGACTCTACTTTTATACATAAAAAGGGTAGGCATATTGACTCAGACTTATCTTAAAGAGGTAAAGATCAAACTCACTCAAATTAAGGACACAGACCAAGAAAAGTCATTTGTCTTTTCCTGATAGTGTCATTCTAAAATATAAAATACATTACAATAGAAATAGAGGAAATCTTTGAGCTTGAGGAGAAAATTTTCTTTTTAATACATGTTTCATTATTATATAATGTTAATCTTATAACTGTAAAGTTGACGTTTCAATTTAGTTTCTTTGTTGTGGAGTACAAAAATATAATTATCATTAATGTAGCTTTTCTGATATATCCATATCATTAGGCCTACAATCTTAACTCCCTTTCTAAGAATTTTATATAGTTTAAACACTTATTGGTTGTGAGTGAATCATGATTAGCATTTAATGCTCTATAATCTGCAAATATTATCTATGCCTTGTTATGTAACTGTACAGAAGTAACTCATCACAATCAGTAAAACATCAAGTTATTAGAATTGCCATATTAAATTGCATTTTAAACATAGGTTACCTAAATTATTTTTCTCTGGAAAGTTACCAGTAATTTTCATTGTTTGTTTGACTACAGTACCCATTTTTTTATGGAATGAGAGGGTATTTTATGCCCTGAGTGATTCCAATTTTCCAGGCACTGTAGTATGGGTTTTACAATCATGGTCTTATTTAGTTGTAAAACAGCCTATATTTTAGGTACTATTTTGTTGATAGTTTACATTTGAAAAGTCAGGCTTGGAGATGTTAAGTAATTTTCCAACAGTTACACAGCTTTGATATTCAAGAATTATTGAGAGATGGTTTATAGTTTTAAAATTAAAGTTTTAAGACAGATGCTATCCTTGTTAATCCTCTGGCTATAACAGTGTCTATTTGTAAAATATAAATTCAAATAAAATTCTATTAGTCATTATAAACATACAGGCACTAAAAAATCTTATGAATGTAGATTTAGAAGAAGTACAAGGCTAAGACAAAAATTTTCACAGTTTGGGGATTATGTGGCCATGGCATAAGGGATATTCCAATTTTAGACAATTCTTATATGGTACTAAACTGGCTGCAGGATATCTCTCAGTACTAAAATTCCAAGCTACTTAAGTTACATCAATTCATTTCTTCGCTAAAGTTTTCAGTTATATGTATTTGCTTTTTCTTTGGGGGAGAGTCTCTAACTTGCTTCTGGTGGATGACTGTATAGAATCTGTTTTACATAAATTCATTAAATCATGGAGACAAGTGGAGAAGGGTTGGTAAAGTTTGTTTCTATCCCAGACAAATAGCCTAGTGTACAATGCAAAGAATCAGTTTACTCAGGACAGTGTTCAGTGGCAAAATCAATGTGGTGAAGCTTAATTTGTTCACTAACTATTCACTCTTTATTTAGAAAATAAAGGAAAAGGAAATGGTCCAAAATAAGAAAAAATGATACCATGTTTTGAAACATGTTTGACACCTGGAGGGAACTTAATTTTTTATTTCAAAAATGTTCAGAGAACATTATACTAAGGGTCAAAGTGCAAGTACAGATGAGCACTGAATTTCCCAGTCCAAAACAGCTGTCAAAGTAAAGCAAGGTGGTGATATTCAGATCTACAAGCTTAATTCAGAATCCAAGGCAACAGTGGTTATCTTGTTACTGATTTTAAGTCTTATAATTAACAAATAAGAATTTAGAATAACTACTCTATTAAACTACTGGTGATCATTAAAAAAAAAAAAACCTGCATTCCAGTATACATTTATAGACAAAATCTTACAAGAAATAAAAACCCTATTCATAGATGGTCTAGAAGGTCACTTATCCCACTGAAAGCCAAGTATTATAGCTTTTCAAATCTTACCTCACATATCTACTGCCAGGTGTGAAAGCCAATATTTCAGCCATTTTCTTTTCGTTTCTTCAAATTTGGTGTTGTTTTTGCAAAAGCAAACTCTTTTGAAAGGGGCAACATGTATAACTTCAAATTCCTTTCATAGTGTAAGTTTATCAGGCAAATACATCTACTTTCAGTAGAGACTGTGGCAGTTTCAGGACAATTTACAGGAAAGAAACGTTAAAGAGAAGTGGAAAGACTGTGGGGAAATGTCTATCATACAATTTGTCTTGGGCCAAACATGCTGACCGCATAAGAGACTCACAGAGTATTGGAAGTAAAAAGGATTTTGAAACATCTCCCTGTGCATGAATGTTTGCTGGTGAGCCGTGCATGGCTTTGAAAGTATTTATGATATTTTCTGTGTGCGCTCATATGTGCATTTTATTTTTGAAAGATGGTTCATATTTTGAAATGATTCATGAAGATATTAGGACCAAAAAACTGAAGACCCACTGAACTCACTGAGCATTGCCACTTCAGTCTGCTTGCAGGAAGTGCAACCCAGCAGGAAGGGCCCAGCAATGAGTTTTTCAGATAGTGAACCCTGAAATGGTTACAAACTGCTGATCTGTTCCAACTTCCTCATTTTACAAGCAAGGAAATTGAAGCCCAGAGAGTTACGGGTCTTGTTCAAAATAGTATAACCAGGATGAGCTCAGTGGAAACTATTTTGAGCCTAATGAGAGGTGATCTGTCGTATCCTTTTTCTATTTTCCATGTTATTTCCTTTCCAAGAGTCACTGTATATGGAAAAGATGTTCAGTGTGTTGGACAGATATATATGCTGAAGGCAGTGAAAAGAGTCAGGAAGTTTTTGAATATCAGGACTACTACCATTATATTGAATGTAATTTAAAGTACAAGTTCTTCACTCTAGAGAATCTCTGAAATTAGAAATTGTTTCTAATGAGTGTATGTGTTTTTCTGTGTGAATTTTACTGAGAAAAGGTTCCATATCTATCATATGTTTCTTAAGATTCCATGACCCTAGAAAAAGTTAAAAAGTCATGGCCTCATATTTCTCATTAAGGAAACAAAGGCCCTCCCCCCCCCCCATAGCTGGAAAGTGGAAAAGTCAAAGCTAGAACCCAGTTGCTCAAATTTAGTTCAGTGTTTTTACACTTCCTCTGGTAAACTCTTTCTCTACCACCTGATTTTTGTAAAAATAAGTTTCATTTTTATCTTTTCCCTACTTAATAACTGTGGGAAATACCTTAACACATATACTTAAGAACAGGGACATTATAGACTCAGTACAAGAATGGCTTCTTAAATGAATGCAAGGGAATCTTCTGAGTCCTAAGTCATTCAACTAATTTATTTTCAAATGGATCTAGTCACTGTGGTTGGGGAAATTAGTTTAAAATATATAGACTAAATTTTTAGTTAAAGACACAGTAAAATTAACTCTAACTTAGACAGAAAGGGATTTCTTAAAGATTAGGTAAATTAATGGCTCTCCAGCAGATACAACCAGGCTTATATATCATACAACAAATGACACTTCAACAAAGAGCAATGGCCGATCACACCATCTGGATATCCTAGCAGAAATGCCAATACGGTAACCATTCACTATTCATTATTTGTAACATTAAAGACTATATGGAAAATTTTCCAAAAACAGATATTTCTGTCATTATTATTTCCAGGAGAACACACGCATCCATATGCTCCCAGCCCCATATTGATTGTGCGTCTAATTCTAAGTATCATGAAGTGTCACCAGCTTATACAAAACTGGGCCATATGCCTCTACACCAGTTGCAAAAATGTATATATGTATAACATTGTATGTGTGTGTGTGCCATGTAATATAGATTTTAGTTTTCCATGGGAGGAAAGATTGATTGAAAAGGGAGCTATGTTTGTGGAAGAATAAGTGTCATTCTAGGAAACAATTCAGAATAAAACATGTTATGAGACACTTCTACACTATTTATCTTCATAGTGAATTGGTGTTAAAAAAAAAACTCCTTTGAATTATAGTTAAATGAAATAGGGTTAAAAAGATACTCAGAAAAATATGCACTAAAGGCCAGACCTGCAATTCTTACATTGACATGATTGTTTTAGGACTTGTCTGTATATTCTCATAGGGAACTGTATATATCAGGAATTTGAACCAAGTAAGAGATGGAATCTTGCCAGTTTGGGAATGTCTATTCCTGGTTCAAGAGCATCACGATGTAAAAATATATACATATTATGCAGATAGATATTTGTTAGTTGGGTACCTAAGGAAATACAAAGAGACTGATAGTTGAGAAGAAATGAAGGCTAGATTAGAGGTGGAGGTGGTAAAGACATGTTTTGGCAAGGGTGAAGTATGACAAGCTCATAGGCAACATGCTCTGTACACTAAACTCTGGCAGGAGACTTGTTGGACCAAGGAGGTAGAGTCAGCTGGAGGTCACAGGATGTTCATTTTATTGCACTGCAATCCAGCCTTCCCTTAAAAAAGTAGAATTTGATACATTATGGAGCCTTTTTTTTTTGTATATGTAAATCTGGATTGTTTCAACTTTTGAAATATAAAGATTATGTGAACACTTGAGTACAAGTTTTTAAATGAGAGCTGAACTAAACAGACTCTTCGCCAAAGAAGACATACAGACTACGAGAAAACATATGAAAAAATGTTCATCATCACATCAGAGAAATGCAACTTAATACTACAATGAGTTACCATTTCACACCTGTGAGAATGGCCCATATCAAGTAAACCAGAACATCAAGTGCTGGTGAGGATGTGCAGAAAAGGGAACCCTCCTATACTGCTGGTCGGGATTCATACCCTTAGGTTCCGGGTCCCACCCTTATGGGTAGTGGTGTCAAGCTATTTCACAACACTAAAAATAGATATCTCAAAACATTAAAAATATGACTCAGTAATTCTGCTCCTAAGCATTTACCTGAAATTTTCAAAAACATTAATTTAAAAGGAAATATAATAATTGATCAGGAAGGGAGGAATAATAATTATAATAAAAAATTAATAAATAACTATAAAAGAGAGATATTCTGCAGTGGAGGGGGAGGGAGAAGGATCAAATCAAGGGTGGGAAGAATGCAAATGACTATTATGATCGTGTATGAGTGAACTGGGGCTGGGAATTCTATGAGGACTACACCTGAGAGGAAAAAGCATACATTGTTGAAAAATAAAGAATGATGTAATATATAAAGAAAAAAAATGAAAGGAAATCTGAGCTACTGTTTACATAGTAAATTATGGAAACAATGTAAGTATTCCAAAATAGATTATTCAATCAAGAAGACCTGTGTGTGAATGTAGTGGAATATTACTCAGTAATCAAAAAGTCAAACTCATACTATTTGTATCATGTGTAGCTCTGGAAGGTATAAGGCTAAGTGAAATAAGTCAGAAGGAGAAAGATAGATTCTGATGGTGTCACTAATATGGGGAATAAAGAGAAACCAAACTAAGGGTCAGATAAAAGACAAGCTTAAAAACTAACCCTTGAAACCTAACTAACTATAGAACTGAAGCATCTAGAGTTGGAGGGGATGGGGGAAGAATAACAAAGAAGGGAGAAAGCACAATGTAGTATGCTGGTGCATTCTGGGTGATTTGGTGGCAAGTACAATATGGTAGCACTATCTATTGGGGGTATCCTAATATTGTCTCAGTTAACAATAAATAAATGATAGAAAGAGTGAGAGAGAATGAATGAGAGAAAAGAACTTTGTAGTGTCTATAGGAAACATACTTCAGATTCAAAACACCAAATAGCTAAAAGTAAAATGATGGGGAGAGTATACACCACACAAATTGAAACCAAAGAGAGCTTGGGTGGCTATACTAATTTGAGACAAACTATATTTTACAAAGACTGTTACTAGAACTATAGGACATTTATAATGATAAGAAGCTGTATTAATTGCATTTGTATACTGTTTTGGGCAGGATGGCTATTTTGGCAATGTTGATTCTTCCAATTCATGAGCATTTTTCCATTTCTTTGTGTCGCCTATCTCTTTGACAACATTTTATTGTTTTCTTTGTATAGATCATTTACCTCCTTTGTTAGGATTATTACTAGGTATTTAATTATTTGGTTTTATTATAAATGGGGTCACTTTTTAAATTTATTCATCTTCTCATTGTTTATATAGAGGAAGGGAACTGATTTTTGTGCATTGGTTTGATATTTTGCCACTAGCTAAACTGATTGTTTCAATTAGTTTTTCCATGGAGCCCTGGGATCTCTATGTATGTATTATTGTGTCATCTACAAATAATGATGGTTTTGACTTACCAATTCATATTTGATTTAAATGTTTCTGTTGTCTAATTTTCTACCTAGGGGACTTCAAATACTTTGTAGATTAGTAGTGGTGAGAGTGGACATCATTCTCTTTTTTAAATTTATTTTATTTACATACATTTTGTTTTTCAAATTATATTCATTTATTTTTCTTACAATGTTTGCTTTCTTTTTCCAGGTGTAGTCCACATAGAGTTGCTGCCACCAATTTATCCATGCACAATCACCTTTATCTCTTGTGCTTTTCTGGTCTTCATTTTAATCTCTTTCCTGCCCCCTTCCCTACAGAATGTCTCTGATTTAGAGTTGTCAGTTTATTTTTGCTTTGTTTTGTTGTTATTATGTTTTCCTTTATCCCCTACATTACTCTTAGAAGTGAAACATCCAGTATTTTTGTTTACTTCTGACTTATTTCACTGAGCATAATCCCTTCCAGCTCCATCCATGTTGCTGTGAACAATATTAGTTTATCTTTTTTGATTGTTGAATAGTATTCCATGTATAGAAACCACATCTCCTTGATCCATTCATCTGAATTTTTGGGTATTTGTGTTGATTGCAACCCGTCTTACATTATCTATATACATTTTACAACAGTCTTCATTTTCGTACAATGTATGCTTTCTCCACTCAGATATAATCTCTGTAAAATTCATGCCATTTGCAGCAACATGGATGGAGCAGGAAGAGATTATGCTCAGTGAAATAAGCCAGAAGGAAAAGGAAAAATATTGGATGGTTTGATTTATAGTACTAATATAGGGAAACCGAATTAGGGTCCAGGGGAGAAAGTAATTATAATAAATAAAAAATTAACAGGCAACTATAAATCAGAGGCATTCTTCTGGGAAGGTGGAGCTTTAGGGATCAAAATAGGGGAAGGAAGAGTATAAAGGACTATGGTGATGGGGTATGGGACATCCTTGTCTTATAGAATATCTTCGTGGAAAAACTTAACTTTTCACTATTGAGAATTACATTAGCTGGAGGTTTGTTGTAGATGGCTTTTATTATGTTAAGTTATGTTCCATTTAGCTCCAGTATTTTTAGGATTTTCACCATAAATGGGTGTTGGATCTTATCAAATGTTTTCTCAGCATCTATTCGCATGATCTATGTTTTTATCTTTCTTGCTGTTGATGTGGTGAATTATATTGATTGATTTTCAGATCTTGAACCATCCTTGTGTCCCTCATAGAAATACTGAATACCACTTGGTCCTGGTGCATGATCCTTTTAATGAATTGTTTCATTTGGTTTGCTAGGATTTTATTGAGAATTTTTGTCCTTGTGTTCATTAGAGAAATTAGAGTATAGTTTTCTTTGATTTGACAAGTCTATTAGATTAATGTTGGTATCATCAAATATATTAGAAAATATTCCTCTTTTTCAGTTTTTTGAGAAGTGTTTGAGGAAAATAGATATTAGCAAATCTTTGGAGCTTTGGTGGAATTCACTTGTGAAGGATTTTTGGGGAGAGAGTTTTGGATTACTGTTTCAATTCCTTGCTTGTAAGATTGGACTGGTAAGGGTTTCTATTGATTCAGTGTTCAGTCTTTGATGATTATATAACTCTGAGAATTTGCCCCTCCCACTACAAAACTACTGTAGTTTTGTAGTGTGTGAGCATATAAATGTTCCTAGCCGCAACAGCATCTGAATCTCTGAAGCTTTGGTTGTAATTCCTCCTGTGTAATTTTTCATTCTATTTATTTAAGATTTCTCCCTTATTTTTTCAGTGAGCTTTGCTCGAGGGTTATTCATTTTCTTTATCTTTTCAAAGAACCAGCTTTTGGTTTCATTAATCTTTTGGACAACCTTTTTGTTTCTATTTCACTTCTGCTTTGATGTTTATTATTTGTTTTCTGCGTGACTCTTGGATTTATTTGTTCTTTTTCTATTTCTTCAAGATGAGAGAGAATCGTATAAGGTTGAGCTTGTTCTTGTGTCTTGGTATGGACCTCTAATTCTATATGTGAACAAATCAACAATACTATTATGATTATTGTTACATGATATTATTTCTTCTAAAGAAACAAGAAGTAAAGGAAGCACCACATATTTATAGTTTTATTAAAAAGATATTTTCTTCATCTCTGCTTTTCATTTCTTCTTGTAGATTCAAATTTCCACCTAATGTACCTTTCTTAATCTAATATTGTTATTGTCAATTTCTTAAATTTCTTAAATGTGTTATAATCACTGTAATGCAAGTGTATAACTATTGTTTATGCACTTAATTTTTAAATAATTTCAGAGAAGAAAGGGAAATTGCATGCAATATGCTGTCTTTTATCATTACCTGCATAATTATCTTTACTTCAGTTTGGTTTTTGATGTGGATTTGAATTATAATATAATATCACTTTCTTTCAGGCTGAGAAAATTTAGTATTTCTTACAAGACTTTTGCCAGTAAGACAATTTCTGTTTTAGCTCCGCTAAGAGTGTCTTAATTTTTCCTTCATCTTTGAAAAATATTACTTCTCAGTATACGGATTTTGTTTTCCTTTCAACACTTTGACTATATTATCTCGCTGCTCTGTGGCTTCCACTTTTCATGCTATGACATCAGTTAATCTCACTGTGGCTACCTATACATGGTTGTTTTCTCCCTTGCTGCTTTCAGGACTTTGTCTTTGCCTCTCAGCATTTTGACTATGTGTCTGGTTCTGGGCCTCTGTGCATTCATCTGCTTCTGCATTATTTTTTTTTTTTTAATTTTGAGGGATGTGAAGGTTGGATTGTGTTTTTCACTTAACAAGTGAAATTTGCAACCATCATTGAGTTAAGTACATTTTTCTGTACCTGTATCCCTATCAGCTTTCTGCTGTTTTCAATACAATATGTATATATTCTTCTGCTTCATCATGTCCATTTTTTCTTAAACTCTGCTCCTTTTTCCTAATCATTTCCATAATTAATTCTTTCTCCTTTTCTTCTTCAGATTGCATAATCTGAGAAGTCAATGTACTCTTTGAACTCTTCCATTGAATTTTTACTTATTTTAATTTACATCTTTACAATTTCCATTTTATACCATTTCTATATCATTATTGGTATTATTTATTTGCTAGTATGTAATTTTTAGATCTTCCATTACCTATTACTCATGGGTTCCTTTAGTTCTTCGCACATGTTATAATATTTGCTTTGACAGCTTTGTCTGTGATGTTCATTATGTGGGCCATTCCCAAAATCTTTTCTATTGTTTACTTCCCGCCCATCCTGAGCCCCCAGTGTATAGGTTACATTTTCTGTTTCTCTATAAATATTTGCTATTCTGTTGAAAATTAGATAAACAATATACTGGAGTCTGGATACTGGGTTCCTTTCCTTGGGGCATTCTCCTTTTGTTTGGTCATTTGTGTATTTGTTTTAGTGATTTTCTGGATTACCTCTGTGAACTCTATTTCTTCTGCATTTCTCAGATTAATTTCTCCTTTTTTAATTTTCTAGTCTGTCTACTCTGGAACCACTCTGAGTCATCACAAATCATTACTGATCAACCGTTATGCTTAAGATCACTAAGCTAACTTAGAGTTTTCCCTTTTACAAATGAATATTTATGCAGATAAGAGACTTTTTATAGTTCAGGAAAATTGCATTTTGCTTCACCCTCAGCCTGGGATGAATGGTTCAGAAGTTCTTTCTATGGCCATACCCGAGAGAATGTGCATCTTTGGTCATACAATATTTGGTGTGTGTGTTCTCCCAGATCATCAGAATGGAATATGATATTATTCTTTGGTCTAGAGCCATAGTGATCACCACCAGGTAAAAAGAGATATTATTTTATTTTTTAAAGATTTATTTACTTATGCATACAGAACTGTGCTACATGCCAAAGATGTGGGGGTAAAAGGACTCGCCAGAGACAGAGTGGAGAGCAGAACAGGTAGATTGTACACTGCTGAGGGGAGAAGTGGGTGAGACAGGAGAGGTCTGCCACGCCATGTGGGTCACCCCCTGGCCAGGGATCAAGCTCATGCTTCAGTGGCTACTAATAGCTTCATAGGCTGTACTTTAACCCGTTGCACCACCAGGGAGGGCCCAAGAAGATATATTATTAAACCAGCGTTTAGTCAGGGATTTTGCTTAAGTGCCTTGAGCCAATAACACTTCCAGATCTTGCTGACTGATCTGTCTGTGGCTTGGGGAATGTTTTAAAGTCTGCCCTACGTCCTCCTGCATGCTCATGAGTAGCACATGCACACAGTTTTCCAAACCCAGAGTTCACTTTGATTTCAGGAATATTCTTTTTGTCTGTCTTTTTTTTAGTTATCTCTACAAAACTCCTGACTCCCCTGCAATTTTACTTATAGAGTTACTGACTACCTCTTAATTGCACTTCACACATAACTCAGTTGTTTTGACAGTACCCTTAGGTATGGAGTCTTCCACTTTCTGTTCAAAAATAGTCAATCTCCTCATGCAGAGAGTTATGTCTTTCCTACTCCCTTGGGAAGACCTTCTATGTCATTGCATAAGAGCTAAGTGCAGATAAAATCCTGATGCTTTTGGACTGACACCCTGTACTATGAATGTTTTATGAGAGGGAGAAATATAGGAAACCTTGATTTTCTCAGTTTACCTCTTCCAGAGTGATTTCTCTGCCCTATGAATACACTGGGGCAGGGAAAATGAGACTCTAATATTCTCTGTCACTACTGGAGACAATTTCAAAACATACGTATAGAAGTTGGGCACTTGGAACAAGAATATTCCTTTCAGCCATGTCTACTCAAATAGATACTGAGCAACAGAATAATTTTTATAGCATAGACCTGTGAAGGGCAGAAAATAAGAGCAACTTATAGCTCACTTACCTATATGCTGGCTCTTGTTGCTGAGCTTTATTAGAGTCAGTAGATTTTCTTGGATAATATTTAACCATTTCCTGTGTGATACTTAGATCATTTTTCAGATAATGTAAATGATTTTTCTACAATTTTTTTCCAGTTAAGTGTTTATTGCTCTGCCAAGATTCTCACAATAGCACTTTAGAAAAAAAAAAAAAGGGCCCTCCCTGGTGGCGCAGCGGGTTAAAGCACAGCACTGAGAATCTAAAAAAAGCCACTTCCGCATCAGTTCAATTCCCGCCTGCCCCGGAGGTGACCACTTGGTGTGGCAGACCTCTCCTGACCCGCCCACTGCTCCCCTCAGCAGTGTACTTCGTCGATCTGCCTGTTCTGCTCCCCACTCTGTCTCTGGTGAAACCTCTCGCCGCCCCTGAGTCTCTGGCCTGTACCCCAGTTCTGTATGCACAAATAGATAAATCTTTAAATAAATAAATAAATGTACACTTATTTTTAATGTATGTTTTTCTATGACTTCTTTTCAACTCAAAGGCAAAGTTGAGTAGTTACAAAAAGATCTGCAAAGTCTCAAGTGCTTTCTGTCTAGTCCTTACAGAAAAACTTAAATTCCTTACATAAATATAACTATATATATTTTTAGATGCAAATCATCTCAAAGAACTTCTGGAACATAGCTGGATTTACCAGCGATCAAAATCATGTTATAAAATTAATATGGTTAACAGCTTTTAGGGAAATGTTATCCTAACTTTGTGGCTGGTGACTATAATATGAGAAGTACGTAGGGATTATGGGGATCTTTAGAGACGAAACACCTGGGTGAATGATTGAGGAAGTAGATTTGGACTGGTGAAAGGGAAAAATGAGGATGAAGAATATTAATAGAATGATGGAAGGGAAAATTTACTAACATTTTAAAAGATTGTGAAAACTGAACCCTCCCTGGTGGCGCAGCAGGTTAAAGCAAAGCACTAAGAAGCTAAAGCCACTTCAGCATGAGTTCCATCCCCACCCCGAAGGTGACCCACATGGAGCCGCAGACCTCTCCTGATCCACCTACTGCTCCTCTCAACAGTGTGTTTCATCAGTCAACCTGTTCTGCTCCCCGCTCTTTCTCTGGTGAATCCTCTCACGGCCCCTGCACCTCTGGCCTGTACCCCAGTTCTGTATGCATAAATAAATACATCTTAAAATAAAGATTGTGATAACTGCACCCAGGTTCTTGGTGCAATTTATATTACTATTGCTCGTTGGTTTATATATTTTCAGCCCATTGTGTTCTGATTTCAGGAAATTTACAAGAAAAAAATTATCTGCTTGAAATGCATTTAAAATTCTCTAACTGGTAAAATACCAAACACAGCAAAAGAAGATATCTATTATATTGGGGGCAGGTATCCCCCTCCCAAGCTCTTAGCTCTATCTACCTTGGATGATAGATGATTCATTTTTCTCACGTTCTTCACACTGTTCCCAGGATGGGACACAGCTTTTGCAAATTTAGCCCAAAAGCTGTGAAATTTCAAGCATATTTTGTAATTCTTTCTTATTCCACAGATCTGCACTTGTCTTTCCCTTACTGTGAAAATCTCTCGTCTTCCTTCTAAGTAGTTGTACTCTACCATGACTAAATCCCCTCTGCACACAGGTGCACTTATTTTATTCACTTTTCAGACTTTAAGGGGAACTGCAAGTAGTGAAACATATTCTTTAATCTATGCAGTTGAAATTAAACAGCAGTCTTTTGTAATGGAATTTCCCTTTACCTGCATAGTGCCTCTGCTCAGACTGCTGTTTTCTTGCTACAAGATTATAGCTGTCTTTAAAGTAAGATGAAATGAAAAGAACTACACACAAGGAATTCTTAAGTAGGATCTTGTCCCAACTCTCCCCCTCGGTTTGACTATTGATTGCTATCGCCATCCATCTGGATCCACTTCTTCCTCTTAAAAGGAAGGTATTAGATCAGATGATTTCCAAGATCAATTCCAACTCCACATATTTATAAAATCTATGTAGTTGAGATTTTGTTTTTGCCAGTTGTGTTGTCTGAGTGGTCAGGTTTGTTTGGGAAGACTTCCTACTAGGGGTGAGGCTATTTCTAACAGCACAGAGAACCCAAGTTATGCATTTCTCATGCTCTATTTCTGTCACCTAATTTGAGCTACAGTCTCTTCAAATCTGTTCCCACAGCTATGAAATTCCAAGTTTTATGCGTAAAACTGCATTTCTGCACACAAACATGACCTGCTCTATCCCTCACTCTTGCAAGTCCTCATAGTCCCTTTCTCTCTACTTCAGGATCTATACCCTTTGGAAGATGAAAGTCTCACATTCACATACACCTGTGAATTAGCACATTCTTCCAACGTTATAGTAAAGTAGGTGGTATATTATCTTGCCTACTAAGAGACTGCAGAAACCAGAAGATACATTTAATTACTTATAATACAAGTTTTACTTTTTTTACAGATTTATTCATTTATGCATACAAGAACGGGTACAGACCAAAGGTGTGTGTAGTGAGAGGATTCACCAGAGACAGAGTAGGGAGCAGAATAAGTAGATTGATCAAATTACATTGCTGAGGGAAGCAGTGGATGAGACAGGAGAGGTCTGCTGTGCCATGTGGATCACCTCCTGGGCTGGAGATTGAACTCGTGCTGTGGTGGCTGCTGATAGCTTCATAGTGCTGGAGTTTAACCCCTTGAACCACGAGGGAGTGCCCAATACAAGTTTCATTTAAGGTAGTAAGTAAAAGTCTAGACCACTGAGTTATGTGTGATAGTTTCAAAAATATTGTTTACTTAATTTGGAATAGAGTAAATATGAGATACTGACCTTTTTCATTAGTCAAATGAAGATAATAATACCTGTTCTACTCCATAAAACGGTTGTGTGTGTTTACCTCAGCTAAGGGTGTGGATGCATTTTTATAATTATTCAGTTCCATAACCTACATACAGTAAATGCTTGAAACATGTTTGTCAATGGTAGTACAATGGAGTTTTGGGATTGTCATTAAAATATATCATTTTATTTTTATTAATAAATTTATTTATTTGGTTTCCATTACTGTATATGATTCAGATAAATAGGCTCACAACTCCTCAGATGTGCATCACCACACCCACTTACCCCAAAGTATACACATGCCTTTATTCATATAAAGGAGTTTTTGTGTGACATTTATTGTGTGCAGAATAATAAAAATAACTTAGGCCACCTCAAACCTACTAATTGGGATGATAGAAAGAGGAACCTTTTTTAAAATATATAATTCATTTTTCTATATATTTTATATCATTGCTCATTTTTTGTACAATGTTTGCTTTCTTTACTCAGGTTCAGTCCCTATGGAATTCTCACCACAAATTCATCCACCCCTGCACCCTCTCCAAGTCCCTCTTCCCACTCTCCCTTTGTTCCCTTTCCCACCTCTTCCCCAACAGGGTATCTTTGATTTATAGTTGTCTGTTTATTTTTTCTTTTTTTCCTAGATCCTCCTATAAATGAAACCATCTGGTATTTATCTTTTTCCTTCTGATTTGTTTCACTGAGCCTAATTAATTCTATTGCTGTGAATGGCATTAATTTATCTTTTTGATGGCTGAGTAATATTCCACTATATATATATATACATCACATCTACTTGATCCGTTTATTTTTGGGCATTTTGGTTGATTCCACATTTAACCTATTATAAATAGTGCTTAATAAACATAAAGGTACGTGCATTCTTTTGGACTAATGATTTTGTACCCTTTGTGTAGATTCCTAAGAGTGGTATTGCTGGGTCATATGGTAGCTCCATTTTTAGTAGACTGAGGAACCTCCATACAACTTTCCATGGACTAATTTGCATTCTCATCAACAGTGCAGGAGAATTCCTTTTTCACCACATCCTCACCAATATTTGCTATTGCTAGTTTTTTTTAATATGTGCCATTCTCACTGGTGTAAGGTGGTATCTCCTTGTGGTTTTGGTTTGCATTTCCCTGAATATGGGGGATGTTGAACAGTTTTTCATCTGCCTTTGGTCATTCATAATTCCTCTTTAGAGAAGTGTCTTTTAAGTTCTTCTGCCCACTTCATGAATTTTCATGTCATCCTTACACAGGGGCCATGCTAATCTTCTCTGTATCATTCCAATTTTTTAGTATATGTGCTGCCAAAGCGAGCACTCTTCTGCCCGTTTTTTTTTTAAAGATTTATTTACTTATTCATACAGAACTGGGATACAAGCCAGAGGATCAGGGGTGGTGAGAGGCTTCACCAGAGACAGAGTAGGGAGCAGAACAGGCCGATTGACAAAGTACACTGCTGAGGGGAGCAGCAGGCTGGTCAGAAGAGGTCTGCCACCCCATGTGGGTCACCTCCAGGGCTGGGGATTAAACTCACACAAGCGGCTGTGGCTAGCTTGCAGTGCTGCATCCTAACCCACTGTGTCACAAGTGGGGGGGTCCCCCTCTGCCCATTTTTAACTGGATTGTTGGCTTTGTTTTAGTTGAGTCATGTGATTTCTTTGCATATCTTTGTGATCATTCCATTATCAGTTGTATGGAGTGTAAAAATTTTCTTTTCTCCCAGTCAGTGGGGCGTCTCTTTGTTTTGATCACTGTCTCTTTAATTTGATGTAGTCTTAGCTGTTTATGTTTTCCTTCACTTTCTTGCAATATGTGACGTGTCTTTAAAGATGTTACTGAGATTTAATTTTTTAAAGATGTATTTATTTATACAGCACTAGGATACAGACCAGAGGTACAGGTGAGGTGAGAAGATTGACCAAAGACTGAGTGGGGAGCAGAACAGGCAGAGGAATGAAGTACACTGCTGAGAGGAGCAGTGGGCAAGACAAGAGATGTTTGCCGTGCCATGTGGATCACCTCTGGGCTACAGCCAAATTTGTTGTGCTGTGCTTCAACCCCCTGCACCACCAGGCTGTGGTGTTACTGACTTGTGGGCTGTGGGCTGTTACTGTTCCTTCTTTTTTGGTCCATTTGCTTGTAGGATTGTTTTCAATCATTTTATTTTCAATCTGTTTTTATCTTTTGTAGTTAGATGTGTTTCCTGTAGGCAGCAGAACATTGTATTCTGTTTTTTAATCCATCCTGCAACTCTGCAACTCTGTGTCTTTTTATTGATGAGTTTAAGCCATTTACATTTACAGATAATATTGATATATTGGCACCTATATTTGCCTCTTTTTTTTTTTGGTCCTTTTGTATTTTTATTCCTTGTTTTGAACTGTTCTTGTTCATTCTTCTGTTGGATTTGGTTTGAGGGCTTCTTGTAGTATTTTTTGGAGTGGGAGTTTAGTTATGACAAAATTGTGGAGTTTCTGTTTATCTGAAAATGTCCGTATTCTTTCTTCATAGAGGAAGGAGAGCTTCACAGCATAGAGTATTCTTGGTTGGCATTTAATGCTTCGGAGTTTGTTGAGTATGTCACTCCACTCTCTTCTTGCCCGTAGTGTTTCTTTGGAGAAGTCTGATGTCAGCCTGATCAGTTTCCCTTTATAGGTTCTTTGTTTCTTCACTCTTGTCATTCTCATTTTTTTTCCTTGTCTTGTATTCTTGATGGTTTTACTATGATGTGTCTTGCTGTATTTCTCCTGTCGTCATGGTAGTTTGGTGTTCTTGCTTCTTGAATGTCTTTCATCTCTTTCATATTAGGGAAGTTCTCTTCTATTATCTCTGAATATTTTCTTGATTCCTTGGCCTTTCTCTTCACCTTCTGGGATAACTCTGATACTTCCTTTCCTAATGGTGTCAGATAGCTCTTGAAGTGTTTCTTCATTCCTTTTCCTTTTTGCTTCTTTTTCTGTTTTAATTCCCTTTATTTCTGTGTCTTCGAGGGTGCTGATTCGTTCTTCCATTTCATCTATTCTGTTTTCATTACTTTTCCCAGCATTCTTTCTCTTCTAATGGCCTTTTCATCTCCTGCATTTCTTCTACTTCCTTTTTTAATGTCTTGTTTTCTTTCTTCAATTTGTTGATTGTTTGTCTCATATTTTGTTTTTTTTTTCTTTTTCATTTCTTTCATTCATTTCCTTGTTTGCATTCTTCAATTTTTTGATGGTTTGCCTTATGTCATTTTTTTTTCATTCTCATCTTCTTTTTGCTTGTTTATCATGATGATTCTGAATTCTCTATCTGGTATATTGAACAGTTCTTCTATTTCTTTGTTGATTTCTGATGACTGATCTTTGTGTGGTAAATTTTTCCCCTGTGGATTTGTTTGATTGTTTGTCTTCTTTTCGCTGTCATGTATTTTCTAATACTTTCTATTCATTGAGACACGGTGTTGCTATTATTGACTGGCACTTTTTCTGGATGTTCTTTCTGGGATGGTAGAGGGACTTCCAGACACTTTAGATGTGGAGGGTATTCTGAGATTTGTTGTATTTCAATATCTCCTGTTTTTCCAGCACCCACTGTGTGGAATTTTGTCTGTCGTCTCAGCCAGTAACAGTCAGGGGTCTCTTGTGGTGTTTAGCTTCTTCCATGAACACATTGAGTCCTTGTCTCTGGAAGGTGCCTGTTGATCTTTGTAGCCTTCCGATATCCTGGGTTTCCTCAATGCTTGGATGTGCCCATGGGGGTGGGGTGCATTAGTAGTGCATGTCTCCCTGTGGCTAGGCCTGTGGTTGAGCCCATCACTGGTTTTGTTTACTTTCTGAGCACCGTGAGCCTTGCAAGGCAGTGCCTTACTGGCTCACAACTCTTCAGGCCACTGTTGTCCAGTAACACCTGGAGTCCTAGCTTCTTCTGTAGGAGTGGTATTTTCAGGGTTGCATGGAGCACCAGTAGGGCTGCCAACCTCCCAGCTGTGCAGGCTGCCAGTCTTCCCTCAGCACCTCCAGTGCTCTTTGCGCCCACTCCAAACAGTCTCTCCCTGAGCAGTTTTTCCCCACCACTTGGAGACCACTCACAGAGCTAAGTTGTCTCACTTTAACTCCAGGACTTTACTGCAGGTTTTGTGGGTTGATGTGGTAAGCAGGTAGGCCTGTAGCAAGTCTCCCATCTGAGGTATTTCCTAGGTCCTCTCTATGCTAGGATGTGCCCTTGGAGGGTTGGGGGAGTGTTAAAATTTTTGTAGTTTCCCAGGGTTGGGCCTGTGGTTGAGTCAGTCTATCCACCACTTTTTTTTTTTTAGACCACAGCAGAGTGGGGGCCGGGGTGGGGGGTACAGGGAGCACTAGAAGGGCTGAAAACCTCCTAGCTATACAGTCTACCAGTCCTCCCTCAGCTCCTCCAGGGCTCTTTGTGCCCACTCTGAGCAGTCTCTCCCTAAACAGTCTTTCCCCACTGCTTGGGGTCCATTCACAAAGCAGAGTGAGCTTTAGCTCCAGTGCTTTACTGCAGGTTTTGTGGGTAGATGTGGTGAGCAGGTAGAGCAATAGCAAATCTCCCATCTGAAGCACTTCCTAGGGGCTCTCTGTGCTAGAATGTGCCCATGAAGGGTTAGGGGAGTGTTAAAAGTGTTGTAGCTTCCCAGGTTGGGCCTGTTTTTGATTCAGTCTAACCAGTTCTTTTCTTCCGTTTTTTTCCCCTTTTACTTCCAGGGCTTTGTGAACTTGCTGACCCCACCTTAGTGACTAACAGCAGGAACAAGCCTCCAGGCCTATGCTGTGGGGGCAAGGGATGCAGGGACCTCTGGAAGCAGCTGCCCCAGACACCAGTTCCTCCTCCCAACCTCCAGGGCTCTATTTGCCCACACCGAGTAGTCTTTCCCCACAGCTTGGGTTCTACTCAAGGAGCTGAGTTGTCTCTCCTTATCTACAGCGCTGGGCTGAAGGATAGGAAGCCTCCCTCTGAGGCACTTCCTAGAACCTGCGTGCTCCCAGATTGAGGCTGCAGTCTTTCCCTGTAGCTTGGTTTCCATTCATTGAGCTGTGTTGTCTCTCTTTATCTCCAGGGCTTTAGCAGGCCTGCAAAGAGCAGCAAGCCTCCCTCTGAGGCACTTCCTAGTGCCTGGGCACCTAGGCACTCCTGGATTGGAGCTCTCCTATCGTAGCTCCCCAATCACCAATTCTCCCTCAGATATCTTCCTTCTAGTGAGTCCAAGGTGTTCTCTTTTGGGTTGAAACTCATAGCATGTAAGTCTACATTTCATTTTTAGTCTTATATTCCTGTGTGAGCTTGGACATAGTGATTTTGGCATCTTCACTCTGCCGCCATCTTGCCAGATCTCAGCACCATTTATTGGACAAACTGTCTTTGTTCCATTGCATATTTTTTACACCTTTGCCAAAGATTAAGTGTCCATAAATCTGTGGGTTAATTTCTGTGCGTTCTATTTGATTCCACTGATCTGCATATCTGTATTTGTTCCAATGGAAAGAAGAAGTCAGACAACTTGTCAGCATAAACAAAGAGCTTATTTTGAGATCTCAACACAATGAATGATGAAAGAAAATCTTTGACTCTCGGAAACACAAGTTTTGGATTTGTGTTTAAATCTGATTTAAAATTCCAAGGTATAAAGCCAGATGTTCCAAAAAGACCCCACAACATTTCCCTTTGACTTTCCTTAAGAACTTGAAATATCCCTAAGTAAGACTGTGTATATGTCTTTGTTTTAAAACTTTCATCCCAGTTCATATGGAGCAAAAAACTTTATACATAATAGATGTTAAATATAGATTTGTTGTGTGTGTCGAAATTACAATACCGTTTGCTACGACATGGATGGAGCTGGAAGGAATCATACTCAGTGAAGTAGACCAGAAAGAAAAAGAAAAATACTGGATGGTTTCACTTTTAGGAAGAATGTAAGGGGTCAAGGGATAAAAGTAATTATTATAATAAAGTAAAAATCAAAATCAACAGACAAGTGTAAACCAGAGACATTCTGCAGGGGGAGAGGGCAGTAGGATTAAAACAGTGGTGGAAATAGCACAGGGACTATGGTGATTGTAGGTGGGTGAATTTGTGGTGGAAATTCCACAGGGACTACAACCAAGATGAAAAAAGCATACATTGTACAAAAATGATGATATAAAAATATATAAAAGAAAAGAAAAGAAAATACCATTTTATGGGATGTGGATGTAGAGCTGAAATCAGAACTTGGGTTGGTGGTGCATATATCAAATATAGCTTAGTGGTAAAGGAGACAAAAGGCTGAAAATCGAATATCAATGAGCCCATGTTTTTGCATGTTTTCTATAGCACTGGCCTAAATGAAGACAAAGGTGTATACTTATGAATTCAGGCTTACAGTGTTAATATCTCAAATGTCAGATTTTCTGCACCCATATGAAACAACTTTATGGGGTTTTTCACTAATTTATTTTTAATTTTTTCCAGGGTATTTTCAGAAAAATACCCTGACTTTAATTTCATAAAAGTCCCTCTTGTCTCATGATGGCTTCATGAATGTAATGGAATTCGTATCAGAGTAACTACAATCATTAGGATAGTTTTCCTTAACTTTCTTAAATTTAATTTTCAAGAATTTACAGAAAATTCATTGTCATAGAATTAACTTGATTTCTCTTTTTACTCAGACATATCATTTCCATTTGAAACACAGTACTTGAAACTTCAAGGTTTTGAAAATGTTATTTAAGATACTTACTGGATTTCACATTCTGGCCTGAACTCTCATATTCTGTTTTAGAGAGCTCAGTTACTTGATTGCTTAGACTTCTCTAATTGCACATTTGAAGTTCTGGAAAAGAGAGACTTGCAGTTTTTCAAATTGCAATCAAGTCTCTCTAAGTGCTCAATCTTTTGCTAATTTTAAAATTGAAGAGATGATTGTTTCTGTATTTAAGCTATTTACCAAGGTTGAAGATTGTTTAGTGGAGTGCCCAGCTGTGTTTGAGGAAGCAACTGATATGAATGCAGGTGGTAATGAGTGCTATAAAGAACTTTTCAAGGAGTTCAGTATCAAGGATTACAGCATAATAAGTTAAAATCATTGCTTTATAAAAGGTGATCAAAATCTCTTTGTTCAGTATTTTGTGTGTTTGGAGCTATATTTCAACTAAATTTAGTTTACTTCACAAAAATTTATAACTAAAAAGATTTTCACATACCTATTAACCTTCAGATTCTGTAGATTCATGGAGTTGGTAAAAAGTAAGTGAAGAGATATGGTTTGAAAAAACAGTGTAAGTTTAACGCATTGGTTAGCTACTCCTAATAGAAACACCTGAATAGTTTGTAAAATGAGAAAAGATATACTTTTCTGTCCCTCCAAATAATTGTCCTTTATACTTCAAACACCCTTTCAAATTTTCACTGTAACCAACAACTATCAATCTCTTAAGATTTGGGGTTGTCTTATCCTCATTTCCAAAGTTTCTTTGTAATGCTCACTCTTTTTTCCTAAGTATACCCTCTTCCAAATTATATGGTGAATAAGCTTTTGAAGAACACGATACCTTTTATAAACTAATTTAAAATTTACTGCTGTACTAAGTGGTGAACAAACCTGTATGGGTCTTAGATATGTATAAACAGTAGAAAAGATATTCACTTTTTTTTTGTGGGGTGGAAAAAGTGGGAAAATTTCCTTTTGGGGAGGGTCACAGATCCCAAAGATGTTGCCATATATATTTTCGCAGTAGCCCTTATGCCAACTTGCATCTTGTCAGCTTTGATATGTGTAATGGGAGAACAGCCTATTTACTTTACTTTCCCTCTTTACTTTCCCTCTTTATTTTACTCACTTTGTCAAAAGTGGGTTCAAAATATATCATTGATTAGGGAAGTTTGGTCAGTAGAATAGATTTGAGTAATTTGGATCATGATGGGTGATAGGGACTCATGATGACATACCTATCGGGTAAATTTATTACCCAGTAAACTCCCAAACCTATACTTTTCTTCATTAACAACTAAGTACAAATGAGTTTGAAGTATTTGATAGCACATATTCACTTTGCTTGTACTGGTTGCACTTGCAGGGGATTTTTGTTTTAACCCAAGGAAGTGATGTTATATCCTGTTTTGCTAGTGGTTTATGAATAGCAACCAAAGTTCATTGCTCAGTCAACTGACAGTGTAACCTGAAACAAGTAAGGTAATTGATTCATAACTTCTTCCACCTAATGCCACTGACAATTGTAAGAAATGCAGAATACAAGTCATTCAACGGCCAAGAGTTTTGAAATAATCCAAAATAAAATATTTGTATACTTGCCATTGTGTAGGGATAAGCTGTCATTTTAGCAATGCTATAATGGTAATGATTAATAATGATCACATTTTGATAGTTCCAGAATACAGAATAAGAAAGAATCTCTGCCTCAAAGTGTTAATGAAGCTACTATCACTATCTTAGAGTGCTTGCATTACATGAATCAATCATGTCTTCATTGATCACTGAAATTTATACTAAAACTAACACAAACCCCGTTTTGAACACTTACTATTACTGTGTATTGGTTACCTTGCTTGATGCTTTGTATGCATTATGGCATCCAATTTATGTGCTGCAAATTATGTTATTATTCCTGTTAAAATAAAGAAAGAAGAAGGGTTAAGATCAGACAATCTAATAGATACAGTAGCAGGTCCTTTTTCATAGATCCTACACAATTTTTATGCTGTTTTTAAGAATTTAAAAAGGCACACCACAAGATTTCTTCTCTCTAGAAACTTGTAGACTATTTGGTGAGGCATAATACAACCAGACATATTTCAAGTATGTGATAATAAATGCTCAGTTGCAGGATTCTCGCTTTAAGTGGTATAGACATCCACATATTCTAACTTATCAAGGCACTTCTCAAAATCATATGAATGGAATTTGGGCTGTCGTAACTATCTTGAAGAGTTACCTCAATAAAAAAAGACAAAAAAGAACGTTATGAACATTTGTTGCCAACTCACTTTTGTGTTTTCTCACAAATTCAAACACAAAATATATGTTAGAGATTATTTTACAAAGAAGGAAAATTTAAGTTCAGAAAACATCATTTCCCAGAATACCCCAGAAGAAAGTGGTGAAGCTGAAATTTGAATTTAGGTGTGTCTGATTCCAAAATCCTGGAAACAAATATTTTACTGTGGGATGAGCATAGGCATGGAATGGCAATGTTCCTATCATAAAAGTGGAATAACAATAATACCGATTACCTTATATTAATTAAAGCATTTAATCACCAAGCATAGTCTATTTAATTTTTTCTCAACCTTTCAAATAAAGTTGTAAAGCAAATGAAATTATTCATTTAAAGTATAGGTATTTTCGTTTTCGTGAATGTAATACAGCAAGAAAAGGATTCATGGTGATGAATTATTTTGAAATATTTTGATCTTGATATATTTTATTTTAAAAATTGAAGGTAAAAAGTTGAAGTAATTCTTAGGTGTGTTTTGGGAGTGCCTGTACAATTTTTTTTAATTGGGGAGATTTTGTAGATAAAATTGATAAAAATGGAAAATTCAGACTTTTATTTATTTTTATTTGGTTAACAATAATAAATCTCTTTTCAAATTACCTGTACAATGAAAACTATATTCCATTTTAAAAACAAATTAGAAAATTTCAAAAAAAAGAAAGCTATTTCCGACTCTTAGATTGGGAGGATTAACATTATTGAAATGATCATCTAACCTAAAGCAGGATACAGATTCAATACAATCCAAATCAAGACTATATTGACTTTCTTCAAAGAAATAGAACAAACTTTAATTAAACTCATAGGAACTTCAAGGATTCCCAATAACCAAAGCAAACATACAAGAAGAGTGACTGTGTCACAATCCCAGACTTCACAGTACTTAAAGCTGTGGTAATCAAACTACTATGGGTCTGACTACACTCAAGAGGAAAAATCAAATACTGCGCAAAAATGAACAATAACATAGGAAATAAAAATAAGTTAATAAAATAATATTATGTGTCCAGAGTAAAAACAGACATGCAGACCAATGGAATAGATTTGAGAGTCCAGAAATAAGTCTACACATAGACAGTGAATCTATAGCAAATAAACCAATCACCTAAAACTGGAGTTCAAGACATAAAGGTGAATTACAGTCACATTAACAAGTGCTCACCATCATTTATTACCAGGGAACTTCAAATCAAAAATATAATAAGATATCATCTCTCATCTATAAGAGCGTCAAAAAGACAAATACCAAGTGTTGTTGAGGCTCTGGAGAAAAGGAAATCATAGTGCACTATTAGTGGGATAGCAAATTATTACAATCATTATAGAAAATAGTATAGATATTTCTCAAAGTTAACAATGGAAATGTCAGCTGTTATACTTCTGGATATTTCTGGGACAATATGAAAATACTATTACAAAGAGACAAATCCACTCATTTTCATTTCGACATTGGTTTTAAAAACCAAGGTATGGAAATTGTCTAAATGGTCATTGGTGGATGAATGGATGAAGAAGAAATGTTATGAGTAAACAGTGGAATATTACTCAACTATAAAAATGATGAAATCTTGCCATTAGCCACATGAATGGAACTAGAGAGCATTCACTAAGCAAATCAAACTGATAGATACACACCATGTGATTTTACTCATATGTTAAAGGCAAACATATAAGACAATATATAAACAAAAGAAGACAAAAAGAAATTCTTATATATCAGAATGAAGTAGTAATTACAAGGTGAAAGTCATGAGTAAATTGGACAAGGGAATCAGTTTTATGGTGGTAAATAAAAACAAGACTGGGTAGCAATCATAAGGTATTATATACAGATATAAAATTATCAATGCTGTATAGCTGAAAATTCTGTAATAATTAATTTGTTTAATTTTAGGTTAGTAAACATTATTTTTTACAGAGGTAATGTGTGTTTACAACACTGCCTATGATTTAAAGGCACAGGTTCACATCTCTTCGTATGCATGTTACCACTCCACATTCACCATCAGAGCATCCATAATTTGTCATAGGCCATCAGGCCTTCACCACACTTTGCTCTCCAACCTCCACCCTTGATAGTCTCAAATCCAGTCAGATTTCTAGGGTTTGTTTTGATTTAGTTTTGTCTGTTTCCATTATCTAACTCCACATATCAGTAAAATCATCTAAAATGTGTCTTTCTCTTTTCTACTTATTTCACTTAAATCCCTCCAGTTCCATCCATGTTCTTGTAAATGGCACCCATCCTATGGCAATATTTCATCTTTTTTGTAGCTGAGTCATAATCTATTTTGTATATATAACAGATCTTCTTACTCCACTCATGTCATTGGGCACTTAGGTGGTTTTCATAACTTGGCTATTGTAAATACTGTTGCACTGAACATACAAGTGCACATGTGCCTTCAAATTAGTGTTGTTGCGTTCTTCTTGTAGATGCCAAAAGTGGAATTGCTAGAACATCAGATGTATGTATTTTTTTATTGTCTCACTAATTTTAATATTCCCAACCACCATATGTCAAGTTGTTTGTCTCCTTTTTTCAGGCTCTATCAGAATTAACGTTGCCTTATGAGACAATAGAATACAATCAATGAGTATTGCATGAAAAGTCTCGATTCAAATTTGTAATGATTTGAGGAGCTTGTTAATCTATTATTTTAAACATTAATAATACAACTTTTTAATCTTAAGTCTTTTGTCACTTTAGATTTTGTTTTCTGATACCTTCGTTTTTTTCCATACCAAAATACCTTACACCTTCTTGACCCTTTTTCTCCCTCCTCCTTCTTAAACTTAATCTTCTTATGGTCCAATGGCTTTGAAAGTTTTTTATTATGAAATTTTCCTTTATGTAAATGTCCAGTATTTGTTTCTATTATTATGACTTGCTTTATTACACAAATGGAATTGGGTGTATTTAATCCTTTCTTATGGGTTATATAGTACTCTATTGTGTGAATATACCAGATCCTCTTGATTCAGTCATCCCTTTATGGATACTTAGGCTGCTTTTATGTCCTAGCTGTTATAAATAATGCTGCTGTGGCCATTCAGGGACATAAGAGGTTTTATTTAATGATTTGATATTCTGTGACTATATGCCATAGTGGGATTGCTGTGTAATAAAGTATTTCCATTGTTCAATTTTTTTTAACTTTAAAAAAATTATTTATTCATTCATATAGAACTGGGGTACAGGCCAGAGGTGCAGAGGTGGTGAGAGGATTCACCAGAGAGAGAGTGGGTAGCAGAAAAGACAGATCAATGAATTACATTGCTGAGGAGAGCAGTGGGTGGGTCAGGAGAGGTTTTCCGCACCATGTGGATCACCACTGGGGCCGGGGATCAAACTCGTGCTGAAGTGACTGTTGCTAGCTTGCAGTGCTGCATCCTAACTACTTGCGCCACGTGGGAGGGCACCATTGTTCAATTTTTAAGATAAATCCATATCAATTTCCATAATGTTTGCACAACAATTATGTCATAGAGTTTCTCTTTCTTTACATCCTCTCCAGCATAATTTTGGGAAAGCTTTTTAATATATGCCATGTTCACAGAAATGAATGGTATCTCATATCTCATTGTAATGTTATCCTGCAGCTCTATTTTTGAAGTAATGGTGTTTTTTCATATTTATTGGCCTTCTATATAGCTGATGTCCATTTATTAATTAGGTGTTTTTATTGTTGAATTGAAGCTTTCAATATGTTTTAGATATTACCTCTTATTATTATATATTGTGTGAATATTTTCTCCCATTCAATAGCATACCTTGTTAATCTTCTTGTATTTTCTTTTGCTGAATAAAAATTTTAACTTGAGGTAATAACAGTTGTTTATTTTCTTTTAATTTTCCTTGTCACAAGAGTGAAGTCATCAAAAAACCTCTTCATCATACATGTCATGGAATGTATCATTAATGTTTTCTTCTATAGATTGTATTATTACAAGTACTATACCTAAATCTTTAATCCGTTTGCTGTTTAATTTTGTGTATGGGGATATGCTGCGGACCAGCGCAGCAGGAGCAGGAGACAAGTTTCAGGGATGGCAATTCTGGCGCAGGGTGGACAAGGATGAGGCTGAGTGACAGACAGACATGACTTCTAGGAGTGCATATCTGAATGTATTTAATTTTTAAGAGTGCAGAGCATTTATACAATTTTTCTTGGCAAGCAAATATAGGGATACAATGATTCTTTTAATAGAAGTGTGACAGGTAGTACGTTAATTTCTTTTTGTTTCTGAGATGTTGCCAGGGGCCCAAAACCAACTTGGGGCCCTAGGAAACCATGGCATCTTATTATTTCTGAGATGTTGTCAGGGGCCCGAAACCAACTTGGGGCCCTAGGAAACCATTCAAGGTTCAGTGCTGCTAAACAAATGCCCTATCACCTATGCCTTTCTAATACTTTTAATTGCTCTCTCGATTCATTTCACAAGCCACCTGGTATACAGGAGTTAATTGTATAATAGAATTAAAGATTGTAAGGGAGCTTCTCAGAAGTAACTCAGTATCAAGAATAGAGGAAGTTACATTCCTGTCAAGAGTATCATTAGAAACGAAGCACAGTATCCATAGCATTTTTTTGTTGTGCATCAACAGAATCAGAAAACAAATCAAAAAGTTACAGTGAACATTCGAGAATCAGCCATTCTTTTATTCCTGGAGGGCCACGTATTCCTCCTGTGTGCCCGGTACCTTGACCGTGCCAAGCTCTAAGGATTTCTCACTTAGGCGCTGTTGGAGGGGACGTGGCAGGGATTAAAAACTGATCTGATTTGATTCCTTTATGTTTGGCTTTCCAATTTTCCCAGCAGCATTTGTTAGAGACTATCCTTCACCCTTTCTGTGATCATAGCTGTTTTGTCATGTATCTTGAGGTGATTATGTTAAATGAAATCAGTCAAAATGTGAAATGACAGATGTTGGATTATCTCATTCATCTGCAGAATATGAATACACACAAAAAATAATTAAATACGAACAATAGAAAAAATGAAATTTTGAACTTGGCAAAAGAAGATAATGGTTGCCAGAGGTAATAGGAGAAAAGATAGAGGGAATGGGCTAGGGAGGGAGATGGGGTCACTGCATGGGGCGAGGGTGTGATGGGGAGAACCCGAAAAAAATGTAAGAAAATGAAAATAAATACACAGGTAAAATAATGTCATGTAGAAGTCTGTCTTATTTAATAATGGATCGTTAAATATTCATTTCCTTAAGATATTTTAGTTACCTCTTATGTGTAACACAAAGTAGCACAAGAGATATGATCTTGAATAAAATGGGTATATTTCTTTCCTTTTTGCAGGTTATATTCTAAAAAACAAATAGATTTTTTAAATTGAAAAAAAAGTGTCCAATAAAAGAAAGGAGATAGAAGATGACAAATCAAAGAAGTCAATATCTTCTAAACACATATGCAGAGTTAGAAACATTAGTAATATTTTGTTAATCATTTGAAAACTAATTTCTCAGTAAGCCCCATATCCCATCTTAACAAGTTTTTTAATCCATGTCTTCTTGATAACTTTAAAAAAAATTAAAAGCTATGAATTTTTATATGTTGATTTTGTGTCCTGTCATTATTTTGTATTCCTCTATCGTTTCTAATAAATTTTTTATGGTATCTTTAGGGTTTTTTATATATAATATAACCTGCAAATAGTTTCACTTCTTTTGCAACATAAGTCTCCTTTATTTCTTTTGTTTTTCTCTGTTAGCTTTGGTCAAAGCCTCTAAAAACAAAATTAAGCTGAAGTATTGACAATGGATATTCTCTGCTTGTTACTAATGTTTAAGGAGGAAGCCCTAATTTTTCGCCATTAAACATTATATAGGTTGTTGATTTCTGATAAACATCCTTTTTTATATTGATATTGGTCTCCAGATTGTTTACAGTTTTGTCATAAATGGGTGATGAATCTTACCAAATATTTTGTCTACTTCTGTTCATATTGTCATATTATTTGTATCTTTTTTTGGAGGGGGCCTGAGAATCATTATCTGTATCTTTATTTTCTGTTACTACATATTACAGTAATTTATTTATGCATATTAAACTATCCTTGTTATCAGATACAGACTTCAAAGTGGTAATAATAAAGAAAATTAAGGAAATAAAGAGGAAAAGCATTGAGAAATAAAATCAACAAAGTTGAAATTAAAGTTCTAAGTAAGAAAACTATGGAGACTGAGGATACAAAAAGAGCAATGGGGTCTCCCTGGGGGCCTAGGGGTTACATCTCAGTGCTATAACCACTATGACCTGAGTTTTATTACCAGCCAGGATGCTAACCCACATCAGCTGCTGCCTTAGCAGTGTAGTTCAGTAAATCTTTCACTGGTGAAGCTGCTCCCCATCTCTGTCATACACCCTAGTTCTTCTATGCAAAAATAAAAACAAGTAAATAAATAAATAAAACATAAAAATACAGTGAGCACAAAATAATAAACAAAATTGACAAACACCTAGCTAGGTGTACTAAGAAAAAAAAAATCCAAGTAAATAGAATCAGAACTGATGTTTCGGTGGTAAGTGTGGTGTGGTGACAATATCTGAAGGGGAAAATCTTATATCTCTAAATTATGCACAATGTACCAATGTTACCTCAATTTAAAAACAAATGAAAGAAGGGAAATTACAATAGATGATGCAGAATAACAAGATCATTAGAGCTCACTATGAATGTCTCTGTGAAAACACACTGATAACTCGAAGAAATAGACAATATTTTAGTTTCTTATCAACCTTCCATTATATAACCAGGAAGAAATAGACAGTTTAACCTGTTCAGTCATAAGTGTAGAAATTGAAAGAGTAATAAAAAGTTTTCTCAAAAACATAAACATAGGAACAAATGCCTTCTGTAGTGAAATTTACCAAACCTTTAAAGAAGATGTACTACTTGCCCTATTTAAACTTTTCAAAAAACTAAGAGGGCAGAAAGTTCCTTAACATATACTATGAACAAATTTTACTCTGATCCCAAAACAAGGACAATACAAAAAAATGTCATATACCTGATGAACACAGATGTGAAAATTTTCAACACAAGCATAACAAATTCAATACAGCAACATATTGAGAAGTCATCCACTGTAATCATGTATGTTTTATTTCCAAGGATTCAAATTTGGTTCAAAATACTCAAAGCAATCAATGGTATTCACCATGTCAACAAAAAGGAAGATTTAAAACCACATGATCATTTCAATAAATGCTAAAAAAGAATTTGCTAAGTCAATATATATTTATGATAAAATATCTCAATAATGTAGGGATAAATGAAGCTCATGTATATATAATAAAAAGTTACAAACCCACAGGCAACATCATATTCCATGTTGAAATACTGAAAACATTTCTATAATATCATGAACAATCAAGGATGTCCACTGTCACCATAATTGTTCAACATAGTATTGGGTGTCCTAGCTAGAACAATCAGGAAAGGAAAAATAAGAAACATTGAAAATATTAAACTGGAAAAAAAATAGAAGTGAAACTATGACTATTCTCAGATGACAAAATATATAGAGAACCCAAAAGACTCTACTAAACAATTATAGAAATAGCAAATTAATAAAGTGAAAATATACAAAATCAATACACAAAGAGTTATATTTGTATATGAAAATAATATGTTAGATGAAAAAGAAATTAAAACCAATCATTTATATTTACATGAAATAGAATGAGATACCTAGGAGTAATCTTAATGAAGGAGGTGGATGACCTATACCTTGAATATAAGACACTGTTAAAGGAAATAAAAGAAGATACAAAGAAGTGGAAAGATATCCCATGTTCATAGGGATAAATATGATGTAAAATGATGTAAAAATAAACATCATTAAAATGGCCATATTACCTAAAGCAATTTATGGAGTCAACAAATACCTATCAAAAAAAGCAAGCACTTTGTGTGAAAGAAATAGAACCAACAATTGTAGGATATTTGTGCAAACCCAAAAGGCTTAGGGAAACTAAAACAACCTTGAAAGAAAAGAAGAAAAATGGAAGTATCACTTTCCCTTACTGCAAACTATACAACACATCATATCAAAAAAAAAATTATGGTATTGGAACAAATTAGATCTGTGATACAGAATAGAAAGCCCACAAATAAATGCAGATATATGTATAGTTAAACTTTGGCAAAGCAGCTATAACAATATAATGGTGAATGAAAGCATCATTAACAAAACAACAACCAAAAAACCCCTAAATACCCACTTAAATCCATGCACAAAAAATAATTCAAAATTCTCACTAAAAAATTAGGAAGAAATCAAACAATCAGGATCAAAAGTGAGTGAAAGTTACAAGAGACACTGCAGGAATTCAGAGAATAAAAGACTACTATAGATATTTGTATGCAAACAAATTCAATAACCTAAAAGAGACAGACAGACTCGGAGAATTGCACAGCCACCTGAGACTGAACAGGAAGGAAACACCTAAACAGACCAATCACTGGGAAGGAAATTGAAACTGTAATAACCCCCCCCAAAAAAAAAAATGTCCAGGATCAGATTGCTTTACAAGTAAGTTCTACCAAACCTTCAAGTATGAACTATTACCCACCCTGATAAAACTCTTCCAAAAAGTTGAGAAAGAAGAAATCATCCCAATCACATGTTATGAGGTCAGAATTACTGAAATAACAAAACCAGAAAAAGACAACACACAAAGAGATAGTGACTAATTTCACTAACAAAAACAGATACCAAAATCCTCAATAAAATCTTAACAAACTGAACCCAACGATGCATTAAAAAAGATTATATACCATGATAAAGTGGGATTCATCCAGAAACAGAGCAGTGGGTACTCAACATATGAAAATCAGTCAACATAATTCACTACATCAACAAAAAGAATTATTAAAAAATGATTATTTCAATAGAAGCCAATAAAGAAGTTGATACGATTCAACATTTATTCATGAGGTAAATCCTTGAAAAAGTGAAGATAAATAAATGAACATAGCTTAACATAATAAAGGCCATGTATGACAAACCCAAGGCTAACATCATTCTCAGTGGTGAAAAACTGAAAGCCTTTTCACTCATATCTGGTATAAGACAGTGATGTGATGTCCATTTTCACTATTACTGTTCAACATATTACTGGAAGTCCCAGCTAGAATAATTGGGCTAGAGAAAGACGTAAAAGGAATGCAAATTGGTAAAGCAGAAATAAAGCTATCATTATTTTCATTTGACCTGATACTATATATCAAGAATCCTAAAAACTTCATTAAAAAAATAATAGAAACAAAAAGTTAGTTCCACAATGTGACAAGTTATAAAATCAACACAAAAAAATCACTTGCAGACCCTCCCTGGTGGTGCAGTGGGTTAAAGGCAGCACTAAGAAGCTAAAGCCACTTCAGCATGAGTTTGATCCCTGCCCCAGAGGTGATCCAAATGGTGTGGCAGAACTCTCCTGACCTGCCTGCTGCTCCCCTCAGCAGTGTACTTCATCAATCAGCCTGTTCTGCTCCCCATTCTGTCTCTGGTGAATCCTCTCACCACCCCTGCACCTCTGGCCTGTACCCCAGTTCTCTATGCATAAATAAATAAACCTTTAAAAAATCGTAAAAATCTCTTGCTTTCCTATATATAAACAATGAATTTGAAGAAAATGAAATTAAGAAAGTGATCTCATTTAAAATTATACCAAAGAATGAATGTGTAGGGAGAAAAATAATAAAGGAGGTGAAGGATCTACAGAACAAAATTGTAAGGAAATATTAAAATAAATAGAAGACACAAATAAATATAAAGATATTTTCTACTCATTTACTACAAGAATCAACATTGTCAAAATGGCCAACCTACCAAAAGCAATTAACAGATTCAATGCAATCTTGGTAAACTTTCAATGACATTCTTTAAAAAAATGGAACAAACATTACTAGAATGTATGTGGAACCACAAAAAAAAAAAAAAAAGCCAAATTGGGCCCTCCCTGGTGGCGCAGCGGGTTAAAGCACAGCACTGAGAAGCTAAGGCTACTTCCACATGAGTTCGATCCCTACCTGCCCCGGAGGAGATTCACATGGTGTGGCAGATCTCTGCTGACCAGCCCGCTGCTCCCCTCAGCAGTGTACTTCGTCGATCTGCCTTCTGCTTCCCACTCTGTCTGTGGTAAATCCTCTCGCCCTCCGCATCTCTGGCTTGTACCCCGTTCTGTATAAATAAATGCATCTTTAAAAAAAATAGCCAAATTAATCGTGACAAAAAGGGGTGATGTCATCACACTTCTAGACTTCAAACAATACTATAAATCTATAATAATTAAAATACCATGGTTCTGGAAATGAACATACATACAGACAAATGAAATAAAATTGAGATGCCAGAAATAAATCCATACCTACACGGATAGTGAATTTTTAACAAAAGAGCTAAGAGTATATACAGTGAAGTAAGGAAAGACTCTTCAATAAATGATATTGGGGAAATTAGACAACTTCATGAAAAAGGATTGAACTATACCATTGTTTCACAATATACATAAAAATCAAGTCAAAATGGGTAAAGGACTTGACGTAAGACCTGAAACCATAAAATACACAGACTGAAACATGGGCAAAACAGTTTATAACAAAACCCTTAGAGATGTCTTTGAGAATCTGTACCAATCAGCAAGGAAAGCAAGAGAACATAAATAGGAACTACATCAAACTGAAAAGCTTCTGTTCAGTGAAAGAAAAATAACTTAAACAAAGATACCCTGATGAATGAGAAAATGCATTTGCATATTATTCATGTCACAAAGGTATCACATCAAAGATTGACAAGAAATTCATATAACTCAACAAAAAGAAAACAAATAACGAAAAAATGGGCAGAAGAACTAAATAGGCACTTCTCCAAAAAAAAAAAAAAAAGAAGCAAATAGCCATCAGGCACATGAAAAACTGTTCATCATCACTGATAGCTAGTGAAATATAAATCAAAACCACAATGGGATATAATTTCATTCCTGTGAGAATGGCCCATATCATCACCACCAGAAATAGCAAATGGTAATGAGAATGTAGAGAAAAAGGAGATGTCTTACAATGTTCGTGGGACTGTACACTGGTCCAGCCCTTAGGGAAAATAGTAGGGAGGTTCCTCAAATGATTAAAAATGGATTTTCTATATGACCCAACAAACCACCTCCTAGGTATCTACACAGACAACACAAAAACACTAGCTGAAGTGAAACGTGTGCTCCTATATTTACAGTAACACTACAGCAGCCAAAGTATAGGGGAAGAAACTCAATGTCAAAAAAATGTTGATCAAGAAGATGTGGTACATACACATAATGGAATACTACTCAGCAATAAAAAATAAAAATATATGCTATTTGAGGCAACATGGCTGAAAGGGACTATGATATGCAAAATAAGTCAAAATGAGAAAGAAAAATACCAGATGATATCACTTATAAGTGGAATATAGTGAAATTAAACAAAAGAATAGATAAGTCCAAATTCAAAAACTAACTCTAAAAAAATTGACTATCGTACTGAGACATCTAGAAGAGGAAGGAAGGAAGCATGAGAGCAAGCTGGACTGGGATCACAATGGACTAAGTTCACAGGTGCTTTGCCGGAAGGTGCACTATGGCAATAACAATTGAAAAGGGAATGTTATACTCCCAAAATACAAACAAAATGTAAACCAACATTAACTAAACTAAAAAACTAAACTACATAGAGGAGTGGAATATTGATGGGAAAAGTTATCAATCAGAATGTGTCCCTTCAAGGACAGAAAACTATCTGGTTTGTGACTCATGAGCCTACAATGTCTATATTCCTTAATACAAAACATTTCCAGGAAAAAAAAAGATGAAATTGTTCATTTGGGAACAAATGGATAGACCTTGATGTAGTTATCCTAACTGAAATAAACCAGAAAGTAAAAGGCAAATGTCAGATTGTTCCACTTATCTGTGAAATATAAATAACAAAAAAAGTATATTGACAAATACAGGAAAAACAATTCTTAGATTTAGTGAAAAAATATTTTGGTTACCAGAGGGCATGGTGAGGTGGGGGAGGAAAGAGAGCGATAGAGAAGGAAGAAGATAGGCTATTGACACAGGAGGTTTGGTAGAGGGTGACTGAAGCATGTGCGTACCTGAAGGAATAACAATATAACCCCAAAGTTATGCAGACAAGGCAATCAATGACAAAATTGAATTTAAAAGAAAATATTATAAGAAATATACATTTTTGTTTCATAATGTATTTACTTTAAACATAAATATTCTTTCTATAAAATAAACTATTAAGTTCTGAAAAAATATTTTGGAGTTAGAGATCACAGTTACATAGCAGTGAGTATACTAAATATCTTTGTACTGTATATGTTAGAATGGATGGCTAATTTTATTTGGTGTGATGATTTTTACACCAAATTTAAAAAAGCATTATTGTTGAGTTCTACCAATGGTTATTTAAATCTGAATGCCTTGGCTGGTGCTTACACACAGTGGCAGCCTTAGCCTTAATTTAAAAAAAGTAAAGATGAAAAGTATACCAAATAATATTAAAGGTGCAGTCAGAGTTAAACATCACTCTGACAAAGCCAAGAAATCTTTCAATGACATCCACAGGTGACTGTAGTTGACATAATATTAATCACTTATCACCCCATCCTCAGCCTTTTCTTCCGTATGGGAAGATGCTAGTATGAAACAAACATTGTAAAGTTAAGTGGAATTTAAGAAGAAAATAACACTTTAAAGCTTCTGCTCTATAACGTTGTTGCATTCATAATATAATTCAGTAAGCATAAAACCTCCTCTGGTTTCGGCAATAAATAAACCATTCTGCTAAATGTAGAGGAAGTTGCTGAGTGCACTTGATATGACAGCTGATTATAGAATACAAGATAAACATTACAATTAGTAGTTTTCAAGGTATTAATTTGTCAGATATGTTGATAGTAAAAAGTCATTTTTTTCTGTCAAAAGAGGTGTTTATTCTTCTTTCCATGTACAGTGCTATCATTATTTGTACATTCTTTCCAAGTACAAATACTGAAGATATCAGTGTTCCAGAGAAAGATTCAAATTGGACTCTCAGTGTCTGTTCACATCAGAGCCACTGAGAAGTCCCTTTTGCAAATAATTTTTATGACCAAACCTACAGGCTCTGAAGTCAGCAAGTTTAATTAATTTTACACTCCATTCTTATCAATAATTTACTGTGTCACATTGGCAAGTCACTTAACACTCTCTGACCCCTAATTCTTTCTCTTAAAAGCTGATGTGGGGATAAAATGTGATAGATTTTTAAATACCTAGCAATGTTACTGTCACGATAAGTAACAGAAAAACTAATAGCATAACCTTATGTACATGAAGAACCATATGAACATGAGGCAGAAATATCATAAGTGCCCCAATATACCCACTCTTTTAATTCGTACCTCAAATGACTTATATAAAATGAAAGGCCTCTGGTGAGGAACATAGACTTAGCTGTGCAGAAATGCAAGATCAGAAGGAAATATTGTGGAAGAAAAATATTACTTACTAGGATATTTTATTGTAACAAGTCTTACCATTTTAAGTGGTAGAGCATCTTGTTTGGAAAGCAAGAGGAAGAATTACTTCTGACTTTGATAGAAACAAGTGCCTTTTGTGGTAGTCACATTAAGCAAACCAACTTGTAGGTAACAATATCTGTGCTTTCACAGAGAGGTTTACTTTACAGAGATTTTCACACTATTCAAATCAAATAACCACTTTTCTTTTCAGTATGATTTGAGTATAAATAGAAATGTAAAGAAACAGTAGAACTTTGTAGCTCTTCTTATACAACCTTTCTAGCATTGCAACCTCTTTTCTGTGCGTCATAATGGAAAATAATACATAACTTTACTTAATCAAAACTTTAAGGGGTATGTAACTTATTCATTGCATTTTGGTGACTTCCTTTTATCCAAAGTTTAGAACATTACTCCTGGCTGATTGACTACTTGGATATGCATAGGAGAAGATGAACCCAGCAGCAAGTCCTCAGAGGCCTAGACATTGGGGTTGCACAAAAATATAATAACCACATTGTTAAGAAGATGCGTTCTCTCGATCCACTTCTTTGTCATACATGGTCTTGTCCTTTACACAAAACAACAAAGATGTACTGTAGAAATGGAATCTTCACCACACTTGACCTCCATTTTATTTCTTAGTAGAGTGATACAGATTAAGTCATTGAGTCAGCTATTCATTCAACACATATTACTAAACACCAAATATGTTCCATGCAGTTTTTAAAACTGAAAACATGTGATGAGCAAGAGGGGCACAACTTCTACTCCAAACGAGCTTGCAGAATAGTGGGAGATGAAGCAGTATAAATGTTATATAGGAAGAGTATACAGCCTGCTGTGAAAGAAAACAAGGGAGACTAATTAGTTAGTTTTTATTCTAATTTTAATTTTAGAATTGTTCTTTCTATATTTTTGTTTTTGTCTTAGTGATTTGTATGCATTTATGTACTACTGAGTTAATATTGGTTTACAACACTGCATGTGAATGGGGTTATAACTTCACACCTCATCTTCTTTATGTTACCATGTCATCTCCACCGCCAAGGCACCAAGGGAAATTAATTTAAGCTGGGAGTTGTGGTCAAGGGAGGACACTCTGACACACTTTGAAGCTAGAATGAGAATGAAAATGAATAGTAGGAAGAGTGTTCTTAGGCAAAAGAAAGAGAATGTGGAAGAGCCTTGAGTTGAAAGAGGGTTTCAGGAGTTCCAAGAAGAGTTGAAATAGGTTGGCTAGTAAGGGAGGATAATGATAGGATATTATTTTCTAAAAGTCAGAGACTGACTGATGTAGAATCTTTGATTGTGGTGAAAATTTGCCTTGTTTTATCAATGTGTTCACAACCCACTGGTGTCTTTTAAGCAACAGATGTGCATGATTTAATTTAATTATAATTAGAAATGGATTTTCTGAGTTTTTAATGAAGAATGGTTTTTAGGGACCAAGAGGGGAGTGATGAGTACATTAGGAAGGATATCGTAAAATAATTTAGAGAATGCATAAAAAGACAGCCGTGCATACCTCAGCATGTTGCACTCTGCTACCCTCACCACCTCTCTCGGATCCTGCTTGGGCCACTGCTTCCTGTCGCCACCACCACCCAGCCGTGCCATCCCCAACCAGCAGGCCAAGGTCTTCTACATCCAGATCTTCACAGATTATGAGTGATACGATGCCATCAACAAGAAAACTTTTCCTTGGTCAATCCATCCCATCACCTAGGGAAATCATCTGGAGGCTGAAAGGGACAAGGAAATTACAGACTGAGGAGCAGAGCAGGCCGCCTGGGCCGTCTTCCAGCTAAGTTCCACCTGGTGTCACATAGAAGTGTCTGATGCAGACCGACCTATCAGGTTGCCTTGGGGACTCTGGACAGTGGCAAGCCCTACGTCATCTCCTACCTGGTGGATTTGGACATAGTCTTCAAATGTCTGTATTAGGCAGGCTGAGCTGGTAAGTGCCATGGGAAAAACATTCCCATGGGGGACTTCTTCAATTACACCCATCATGAACCAGAGGAGGGATGTGGGCAGAGCAAGCAGTGGAAGTTCCGGCTCCTGATGCAGGCCTAGAAACTGCCCGGCTTCTGGGCCCACTTCTGCAGCAAGGGATGTAGCTGCAATAAAGGTGACAGAACTGACTCCACTCACTGCCCTCTATGTGGCCAACCTGATTAAAGAAGACTGCTTCCTCCTGGCGAGGTCAGTATTATTCCTGTACGTGGTCTCAGGCTGATGTCCCCATCGTCTCTCACAAGGATGTGGACAAAGTGGCTTTCACAGGCTCCAGTGAGGTTGGCAGCCTGATCCAGGTTGCTGCCAGGAGCACTGACCATAAGCGGGTGGTCCTGGAGCTGTGAGAGAAAGAGTCACAGCATCATCATGTTGGATGAAGACATGGACTGGGCTCACATCGCCTTTTTGTCAAGCAGAGGCAGTGCTGTTGTGGGGACCCCTGGACCTTGTGTAGGTGTGTTTTTGAAGCAGAGAGTCACCCAAGCCAGGCCTTGTGTGGTGGGGAACAGAGCAGAGACTGCTGGAGGAAAATACTCAGTTTAAGAAGGTTCTTCCCTTCAAATCTGGGAAGAAGGAGGAGGCGAAGCTACTGTGTGAAGAGGAACTGTTACAGACTGCAGCTACTTTAACTAGGCCATGGCATTTGGAGACATGCATGATCATAGCAAAGGAGGAGATTTTGGGGCCAGTGATGCCTGGAGTTCAACACTGCAGAAGAGTTGTCTGGAGAGCCAATGATTCCCAGAAAGGACTGGTTGCCATCATCTTCACAAAGGAGTTGGGCAAGACCAAGTTGTCTGTTCCAGGCCCACAAGAAGGGAACTGTGTAGGTCAAGTACTATGATGTGTTTGGGGGCCCAGCCACCATTTGCTGGCTAGAAGCTGTCTTGGAGTGGCTGAGAGCTGTAGAATACAGCCTGTAGGCATACATGGAAATGAAAACTGTCATCACCAAAGGTCCTCAGAACTAATAAAGAACCACTAATAAAGGCTTCCCTACTTATTGAATGGCAAAGAGGTCAATGAAATCAGCATTCACACCAAGAAAAATGGCCCTTGTATGCTAAAAGTCTCAAAAGAGAGATTCTCCCTCAAGCTCTTTTGAATGAAGAAAATCCCAAGATTTGAAATGACAAATAGGGCATGGGTGGGTTAAAGAGCATTTGGGGAAAAACCTTTAAACTGCAACAATACTAGTGCCTTTGGGAGAGAGGGGGTCAAAGACAGATTAAAATGGCCCATCCTGTCCATCTGACACATTGCTGTACTTTAAGAGGAAAGTAAAAGCTGCTGTTTGCCTTTGTACTAACCTGGTGGCAACTGTTGCCTTGCTTGGTATCTCTACTAAAACTTATTAAAAAAATCAGTGCTGCTGAGAATCTAAAGCCACTTCCGCATGAGTTCGATCCCCACCTGCCCCGGAGGTGACCACATGGTGAGGCAGACCTCTCCTTACCTGCCTGCTGCTCCCCTCAGCAGTGTACTTCGTCGATCTGCCTGTTCTGCTCCCAGCTCTATCTCCGGTGAAGCCTCTCACCGCCCCTGAGCCTCTGACCTGCACCCCAGTTCTGTATGCTCAAATAAATAAATCTTTTAAAAAAATCAGTGCTGCTCTTCAATAAATAAATAAAAATAAAAACACAGAAGAGAAAAGAAAATATTTTTGTTCTGAGATAGCCACTATTAGGAATCTGGTACGTTTTCTTACAATAATTTTTATAAACAAAATGAAATTTTGTTGTGTGTACTTTTGCTTCACAACCTGAGTTTTGCATTGATGTTTGGAAGACATTTTATTTATTTATTTAACAATGGCTTAGAACATTGGACATGATGATTGAGAGGTAGAGAATAACACTCTTAGATGTATGAGGCCATTTAAGATAGAACTGTCTGGAAAAAGAAGAAAAGAATAATAGATATTTCCCACTTCCCAGTTTAATTGGATTTGGGTCTGTATCCTGGTTGCATCTCACTACTTGTCCCGAGGCTACAGTAAGGCTTCTTATGTTCTACTCGCAGTCATTTAAGCGGAGATGAAGGAGGGGTTGTGCTGACTATAGTATCGACAGATGTGAGACATAACATCCTTTAATCTTTGTTTCTTTGCTAGAAACTTCTGTAGAGTTTTCTTTCATCTGTCCTAGAGATTTACTGCTTCCCCATGCCACACACACTTGTGTCAGTGTGTCTTCATTTTTCTGAGAACACCTGACATTCTTTTTCAGAGCTACTGAATGAATGGAAGAAACTAGAAAGGATCCAAGAGACAATGAAGTTCAGCACTCTCACTTGACGTAAGAGGAAACTGAAGTCCGGTAAGGCTATTGCTTTGATTCAGGCCACAGGAAGCGAAGTAGAACATGAACCAGAGAGCTCTTGGGTCTCTGATCTTCCAGGAAGGTGCTCTTTCGACTGTGGTGGCATCTTTTCACATAATTATCATAACAAAGTTAAGACCAGAGAGGAAACGAAAATGGTACAGAATCCAGATTTGGCACACTGTAAACAACTTGAGCTCTCTTTGGAGGTATTTATTGCCATTTTGCTGACTCAAGTGTAATTTGGGCCCAAGGTTTGGGTGTAAGGTCTGGTGAAATGATTTCTTCAACTTCATCATATGTCTTCTTCTCAAGTGAATTTCTCCTATTCTCTCCGTTCTTCTTCCTTTCCATCCCTCATTCCTTCTTTCCATTTCCCTTCTTTCCATCTCTCTAACATCTGTTCCAACTTTATTTAATTTTTAATCTTGTTTATACTTTGTATTTAGATTCTTTTTAAATTATGAAATATTTCTTGAAAATGGAAATAAAAATAGAAATAAATTGACAATCATCATTGTTTATAGGTATAACATCAGAGGATCAAATATAAAATTGGAACTGATGAGTATTTCATTTATATTTAACAATTTTAATTTTATGTATTCATAAAACTATTTAACCATAAAAAAAATTCAGACTATGGGTTACTTGTTGGTGGGTGTGCCATGGTAACGTACACCTGAACACTAAATCATATATAGGGTTGCAAACCAGTGTTACTTAATTAAATGCACTTTTGAAAATGTCAGGTTTAAGATTTATTTATTTATTCATAAAGAACTGGGGTACAAGCCAGAAATGCAGAGGGTGAGAGGATCCACCAGAGACAGAGCGGGGAGCAGAAACAGGCAAGTCAACAAAGTACATAGCTGAGGGGAGCAGCAGGCAGGTCAGGAGAGGTCTACCGCGCCAGGTGGTCACCTCCGGGGCAGGCAGGGATCGAACTCATGCTGAAGTGGCGTTAGCTTCCTAGTGCTGTGCTTTAACCCACTGCTCCACCAGGGAGGGCCTGAAAATGTCCATTTTTTTAAAAACATATTTATTACATCATCATCTATAAATTATAGCTCAATAAAGGTATCTTATTTTTAAGAAAAAAAAGGTCAGAAATAGAGGAATAGAGGTTGTTATATTTTATCATTTAGGAAATATTTCTAATTATCAAAGTAACATTGTTTTATAATATTGTGTATGATATAGGGGAATAGGTTCACACCTCCTCAGATATAGGTTACCACACCACGCCCACCACCAAACCACACTTAACTACTTTCCAGTAGATCACTGGGACCCCTACCCTCTGTCCCTGTCTCCATATCCTCCCTCCAGTTGACTCAAGTCCACAGTGATAATTCTAGCATTTATATTGATTTCGTTTTATCAGGCCCATGGTTTTGTTTCTCTATACTCCACATGTGAGTGAAATTATCTGTTATCTCTCTTTCTTCTTCTGATTTAATTCACTTAACACAATCCTCTCCACAAATGTTAGAGCCTAGAACGTAATCAAGATAGTAACTTATTGATCACCAGGCAAAACAAACCCATAAAAGTAAAATGAGAATCTAACCAGTCAGCTACCATGGGCCAATGAGAAAGTAACCCCGAAAAGAGAGAGTTAATGCAGAATGCCATGCTAGCGCTGGAGCTAGCATAGGAAGTGAGGGCAAGAACAGATTTCCTGGTTACTACTGGAAGCACACAAAGGTGGCATTATAAGCATTTCGGTGAAATTCACACTTGTATAATTTTATCAATACTTTATTGAAATCACTAGAAATAAAAGACACAATTCAGGATATGGTTGGTGGAGGGGAAGAGCAACGGTCTTGTGAGATTTTATCATTTTCTGCACCTACTCTTTCACACCTCCACTCCTCTAAGAAAGCATTAATTACCCTTTGCTAATAGCAACAATCACAACACCATACAAAAAAGCAATTAATCATTTCCAGACATTTTGCAAGTTTTTATATTTATTTTTAATTCTAAACATTCTTGTTTGTTTTTCCAAAATATAGGATTTCTCACAGGTACAGTCACCACAGTTTTCCCATTACCAAAGTGCCCACAGTCCTCCATCACATTCTGCCCAACTCCCTTCCTGAGCACCTCAGATGTATGGTCTGCTTTCAAGGATCAGTCTTTTAATGTTCTTGTCTGATCCTTTGCTTGATTTCTCTTGATTCCACATATAAGTTTAATATACAACTTACAAACATATTTTACAGAACTACAAAAGTTAGTCTAATGTAATATGGTCACTTACTTAACCAAGAGCCAGCCATGATTCCGTCCCACTTGTTTTCAACAAATGCAACTAATCTACCCAGACACAGTGACTCAAATGGAAGGTGACCATTGCACATATATATCAAATAATCATAATGTATACTTTTTTCCTCAATAAAGTTGGGGAGAGCAAAGAAATCACTCCCAAAGCCCTTATTTTCTAATGATTGTCATAACTAGTGATTGCCACGTGTGTTAAAAAAAAAGTGGTGGGTTAAAGCACAGCACTAACAAGCTAAAACCACTTCAGCATGAGTTCGATCCCCCGCCCTGGAGGTGATCCACACAGCTCAGCAGACCTCTCCTGACCTGCCCGCTGCTCTCTTCAGTAGTGTACTTCATCAGTCAGCCTGTTTTGCTCCCCACTGTGTCTCTGGTGAATCCTCTCACCGTCTCTGTACCTCTGGACTATACCCCAGTTCTATATGCATAAATAAATAAATCTTTAAAAAAATGCAGAGGGAATGAGAACATAAACCTTGTAACATTTACTAATATTAGCTCTACAGAGATTAGCTTTCTAGCTATCTAAATAATCACTTCATATTTATTTCATAAATCAGTCAAATATTGAGCACCTTTTTTGCATAAGGCTGAGAAATAGAGTAATTATATGATTATTGTTTTACCAATAGAGCTGTCATTTATATTCAGAATGTAGTCTCACAGAGAGAGACATAGGCAAGTCTTAATTAATCTTGCAACAATAATTGTGAGATTCTTAGTATCCCTTTAAGAAATTGCATTCAATTTCAATATCTTATAAAGTACAGCATACTGTGTAATCTTGGATGTGTGACCTCGACTTTAATGTGTCGAGATGATGCAGTTTTATAGCAAAGTAGAATTTAAGCTGAAAATTAAATAATTTTTAATTTTGGATAGACAGAGGGGGAGAGAAATGATGTGCATGTTGGGGAAACTATGAATAAAGACAGAAAGAAGTGTGGTCAAAGTTTCTTCAGTCAATTTTTATTTTCTGTTATTTTATATTTGCAGATTTGATTATCCAATATGTTTAGCTAGGCTAGGGGTTATAGAATTGCACTGAACAAAATAAGTACTTTCAGTTTTTTAATGTTTTCCAATAAATCAGCTCATGTCCAATCAATGCTCTCGGTAACTATTCCCGCCCTCAGATGTCCCCTTTACAGCTGCCGGTTCCACTTGAATTGTTTCAAGATATTCCTTCCCAAAATGCTGGAATCCTGGTTTCCGTCTACAGAATTCATCCATATGAATTGCTAAACTACAGTGTGTGCTCATTGTTTCCCTAAGGCTAATCTTTGATATTAGAATACTTAGAGAGCCTTAACCCTAATGATAACTCCCTAAGTAATTCATGATGGGGTATACAGTCCCTTCTGTTATCCTCAGTGTCCTTAGTCACTATTGCCTTGACTCATAAAATACTTCAGATATTCATATTTTTATGTGACTAATAGTTTGTTTAAAATGTTTAATAATAGCTTCTGTGCTGTTATGGTTTTATGGAGGAAAATTATTTCCATTCATTACTACCTCTCCCTGTGCCCTTAAATTTTAGTAATCATAGTTTAAAATTCTCATTATTCTTTCTTTTTTAAAAAGCATACTAAATTTATTTTAAGTATGACAAATATGATATGTTGGCAATAAATAATTAAAATACAATTTACACATACTTATTTACTTGATTGAAGGCTTTATGTTACATAAAAGGTTTTGGATAGTTGCTCTCGGCTTTGTCATGCCGACTTCAGGTGTATTTGGGTTTTCTGTGCCCCAGATTGGTCTGCTGTTTCTGTTACCATTAGTTTGATTTATTTCAAGATCAAGGTGGGGACTTTCATATAAAAATCTTGTTTATGAATTCTTCTTTGGCAATTCTTCTCTGGGTTCTTTGCTTTGAATAATTATAGCAACAGTGGGACCAGAATCCTAAAGTCACCAAGAAAAGTTTTCCTACTCCAATATCACACAAACTTTCAATCCTATCAATTCAATAAAAATGTCCAAAGCTGATCACAACAGTTCCTAATGAACAATATAATATCAAACTTCATGCACAGGGAATGTATTCAATATCTAAAGTTCCTAAGAATTCAACTCCACCCAAACGTTATCAATCAGTTCCATTCAAACTTGTCGTTTTTGGAGTTCCTGCACTATTATTTTTGAGGTCAATAATTTGCTTAGTGCCCAAAATGTTGGAACAAGGTGACTACATATAGTCCCTCCTCTAAAATTATGAGTAAATTTAAGCTTTCTGAGGAATTCTGACAACATAAAAAGGGTTGGTAAACTAATCTTTTCTGTGAGTCTCTAACTCTTTGGATAATATTCATTATTTATTATAACAAGAGCTAAACTTAAAAAAAAAATCTCAAGAAGGCTTCAAATACATGGGCAGTTTCTACCACATGCTCTTAAAGAAAAAGGAGCAATAGCCAGAGTGAACAGATGTTTTCTGAAAGAGCTTTATGGAAATGGAAATAATCCCCTTAAGAGTAATAAAGTAAGGCTTTCATGGTGGCTTGAAGTTATCCACAGCCACTGCAACATGAATTCGATCCCCAGCCAGGCATAGCTGGCCTCTTTCTCACCATCTGCTCCCCACAGCAGTGTATTTCAGTAGACCTGCCTTTTCTGCTCTCCACTCTGTCTCTGGTGAATTCTTTCACCCCCCATGCCCTTGGGCTGTACCCCAGTTCTTGTATGCATAAATAAGTAAATCTTTAAAAAGAAAGAGTGCCAAAGTAGTTTTAAATATACTACTTCTTGGCTGTCTTCTTCTCCACACTCAACAATCTGCTGCCTCTTTTATACAGTGTCAACTCTATCTGAGACTTGATAGTGAAGGCCTCAGTGAGTGTATTTGGCTATATTGGGTACCTGGACATCAGGGCTTTAATTCTGGCAATGTGGACATTGCCATCAATGACCCCTACATTGACCTCAACTATGTGGTCTGCACATCCCTGTATGGTTCCACCCATGGTAAGTTCCATGGCACAGTCAATGCTGAAAAGGGGTAATTGTCACCAATCAAAAATTCATCTTCATCTTCCAGGAGTGAGATTCCACCAACATCCAGTGGGGCAATGCTCATGCTGAATATGTTGTCTTTCCTACCTTGGAGAACACTGAAGTTCACTTGAAGGGTACAACCAAAAGGGCCATCATCTATGCCACTTTGGCTGATGCCCCCATATTTGTGATGAGAGGCCATGAGAAGCATGAGAACTTCCTCAAAATTGTTAGCAATACTTCCTGAACCACCAACTATTTGGGTCTCCTGACCAGTGTCATGCAAGACAACTCTGGCACTATGGAGGGCTCAGGATCATATCATTCTCAGTGCCCCCCAGAAGACTGTAGATTTCTTCTCCTGGCGCCACCAAGGCTGTGGGAAAGACCATTCCTGAACTGAGCAGTAAACTCTTTGGCATGATCTTCCATATCTGCACTCCCACTTTGTTAGTGGTGGGCCAGACTTATCACCTGGAGAAAGTTGCGAAATATGACATCAAGAAGGTTATGTAGGATTTGCTCAAAAATATCTGGGCTACACTGAGGAGCAGGCTGTCTTCTGCAGTTTTAGCATTGACACCTACTCCTCCACCTTTGATGCCAGCTAGGCCTGGCATTGCCTTCTGTGACCGCTTTGGCAAGCTTGTTTCCTGGTGCAACAAGGTGGTGGGTCTCATGGTCCAAGTGGCTTCAGTGAAATTATACGAGGTCTAGAGAGGACCTCAGCTGCTGGGAATCCTTCTAACACTCATTTAGCTAAATTCATATCTCCTGAACTCCCAGCTTCATCCCAGAACCGCTAGAGAAGGGGAGGGGCATGACAATCCCTCCCTTGTCATGTACAGTGATAAAGTATACTGTATCCCCAATGAATGAGTGAATATACTATTCTTTGGGATGAGTCATGATTTTAGAAATTTAATTATATATATATATATTACACACACACACATATATGTCTATCTCTATACATACTTGCTGTATATATATACATATATACTATACACATAGTAAACTGACAATAGTTGTATTCAAAAAAGTTGAGGTAAAATAAAATAGCTGGTTACACCTTGGCTATACAAAACTCAAATATCTAGCAAACTCATTTATCCCTACATAACTGACAGGACCAGGAAGGAAGGAAAATAGTCTTCAATAACAATAACCATAATAAGTGACATAAAATCCGCAACCTAAAAACCATATATTTGGCATATTTTCCCTTTTCAACATATACCCTCTCCAAATAAAATAAGACAATCAGATTTTGCTATTTTTTGTTAAATTTAAACTGTTTTATTTAACTTGATATGTATGTTTCCAAAGGCACAAAATATCAGAAAGAAGCAGCTGAAATGATAGAGACTTCATTAGATAAGTCCAATTATAATTGCAAAAAGTAAGAACAGCACCTGAAAAGGTAAAGAAAGAACCACAAAAAAATTACACACATACACCTATATGAACTAAAAGATAATGAAGCCATTTTAGTGCATGTACAGCAATCCTACAGATTTTCATATCTCTGAGAGAAGAAAAGATATAAAGTACAATAACTGATGTTTATAATGACCCTCAGCAATCCTAAAAAGATTACATTAAAATGTCGATGCTAAGTTCTTTATTTATTATTTTATATATTTTTACAACATTCTTCATATTTATACAATGTACACTTTATCACCTTGTGTGTAATCCCAGTGAAATTCCCACCACCAATTCACCCGTGCACCATTACCATAGTCCCTTGTGAACTTCCCACCCCTATTTACATCCTACTCCCTCCTCCCCACCTGCAGTGTCTCTGGTTTATAGTTGTCTGCTGATTTTTGGGTTTTACTTTATTATAATTACTTTTTCCCCCACATCTCTTATTTGGTTCCCCTGCATTCCTCCTATTAATGAAAGCATCCAGTATTTTTCTTTTCCTTTCTGCCTTATTTCACTGAGCATGGTTCCTTCCATCTGCATCCATGTTGCTGGAAATGGCATGAGTTTCTCTTTTTTGATTTCTGAGCAATATATCATTGTGTATATATACCACATCTTTTTGATCAAGTCATCTATTTTTGAGCATTTGGGTTGTTACCATCGTTTACCTATTGTAAATAGTGCTAAAGCTAAGTCCTTCAAATAAAAACAACACTAATACCAATAATAACAAACAAACATTTGCAAAGTGCTTTAGTGTTTAGAAAGCACTTTCCAAAAAGTGTGCTTCATTTGAGATTCTCTGGTGTAGTGCCACTCATGGACAGACATTAAAATTGAAACCCAGAGAGAAGTAACTTGTCCAAGGTTACCTAGCTTATTTTATACACTATGCTCCTTTGTTTAAAACATGCTGCTTACGTGAGCAGGAAAGAATTTAAATTCAGGAACAGTTGTGCATAAAATGAAGTTTAAATAAGTGAGTACTTTTAGAGCTACCTGATCATTACTACAGAAAACAGCAGTTGAAATATACCTTCCTGGAGGATTTCAGTGAATCGAGGTTTTACCCTGTTTTTCGTCAGTGAAGTAAATATTGTCTGCTTATGTTTTGATAGACAAGCACTATTACAAAAAATCACATAAATAAAACATTTTGTGAATTTACAATCTTATAAATGTAAGAAAGGAAGTTTTCATAAATTTATAAAACTAACTACTGCTTATTAAAATGCTATTTTGATGAAACCTGATATATGCAATCTAAGTTTCAAGATTTCCAAATGAAATGACTTGTATTACTAAATGATTTAACCACAGAAATTACAAATTATAAATGTTCATTCTATACTTGCAATAAGATTCAATTCACCAAACTTTCCTTGCATATATCTTTACTGGTGAGAAATGAAGTTCAACTAAATCTATATATACATGTGTGTGGTTCTTCATTAACTCAATGCTTAAATGTGTTTAGTAAAATTGTGACTGAGGTTGTTTTGGGAAATAAATCTAAGCAGGCCATGGCACAGTTGATATTAAGAATCAAAATAACAAATATAGCAAAACAAATACAACAAAACATTATCTGAATCACCACCAAAACATTTAAAAGTCATATCACACACAATCATAAATATCCAAGCAAAGAACTTACACTGCAAACCTTAAAACTGCATTTTGTGAAATGTCAGTTTACACATTTATTCTGTGTTTAAGGTATATGTGTTGTGTATGTGATAAGCATGCGTTTATGTGTGTGAATATTAAGATACTTTAGATACATTTAGGATGAATGATCTTTTCCCCCAAATATAAAAAATGGAAGTCTCATAGATATCCCAAGTTATAAAGATATTAATTCCTAAATCTTCTATTGTATTAGTAAACCTTTTCCCTTGAGTTTATTTTCTCAAGTAGTGTATATTTTCTAGATAAGTCTGAGATGATATTGTCCTCTTGCACATTTTAAAATATTTGGAAAGATCACCTACATCCACCTATGTTCGATTTACATGTTGTTTCTTGCAGGAGAGGACGAGGACAAATGTGCGAGTCATTCTGTTGCTCACCACTTTCTGTCAAGAAATATGGTTTCTCAAGTGCTCTTTAGAATAATATGTTTTCATTTGGAGAAATATAGGCATACACAATTCTTTCAGAAGGGTCATATCTCTTTTGAGAATAACAGAAAGAAACTATGGCTTGTTATGGTACTCAACAATACTATTTTTTTTTAAGATTTTATTTATTGATACAGAACTGGGGTACAGGCCATAGATGCGGAGGGTGAGAGGATTCACCAGAGACAGAGCGGGGAGCAGAACAGGCAGATCAACGCAGTACACTGCTGAGGGGAGCAGCGGGCGGGTCAGGAGAGGTCTGGCTCGCCATGTGGATCTCCTCCAGGGCAGACGGGGATCGAACTCATGAGGAAGTGGCTTAAGGATCGAACTCATGAGGAAGTGGCTTAAGCTTCTTAGTGCAGTGCTTTAACCCACTGCGCCACCAGGGAGGGCCACAATAATACTATTTTTAAAGAGACTTCTTCATAGGGATAAAGCTAAACTAATAGAGTATGTATATTGTTTTAGATAATTAATTGCTTATATTGTCTTAGAATTACCCAAAAATTCAAGAGAAAGATCTTGAAAATCATCTTTTCTGTGATGATTTTCTGAAGCACTATCTTTGCATCTCACACATGAAGGGAGAAACAAGCCATCCTGTTCTGAAAATCTATCACGGAATTCTGAGGCCATAAAATAATATAAAACTGGATCAAGACAGCAGTTGAGATTTGCAAGACACAGGGAAATGATGTGGAAGCAAAGAGTGATCTTAATTAAGGAACAGTTCAAAAAGACACCTTGCTTCACCATTATAAAGAATGGGAAGTTGAGGTGGTAAGGGGTGAAACACACAATGAACACCACCGCACACATCAGGACCATCCCCAAAGCCTTTTTTCTCTTTTGAGTGTTCTGAAGAGGACCTTCGAATTCTTGTAAAGATTTCCTTATTTTCCATGTGCAATATGTGACAGTCACAACAGGTAATACAAATCCCCCAAGTTCAGCAACAGTTACCAGGCCAATAGCGGAAGCCATGCTAATGTGTTTAAGCTCTAAGTCAGCAAAGCAGAATTCAGTGTTGTCTTCTAAGCCTGAATTTCTTAGAATTGGAAGTGGCAAACAGGCAGTCCCCATGATGACCCAGATGGCAGCACTGATGGCCACATCGTACCTGCGTTTCCAGCCTCTGGCTCTGAAGGGTTGGAGGAGAAAGAAGCATCTCTGAAGGCTGATGCACGTCAGGAAGCAAATGCTGGCATACATGTTGAGGTACTTCAGGTAGAAGCACAGCAGGCAAAGGAACCTCTGGAAAGGCCAATGGCCAGAGATGTAATAGTAAATCCGGACGGGTAGGGACAGCACGTGAGCAAGGTCAGCCACAGAGAGGTTGATCATGAAAATGATGGCTTTATTTTTCTTGCTGATGAAGCGACAGAGAACCCACAAGGCTCCAATGTTGGCCAGAAATCCCGGGATGAAAATGAGGATGTAGGTGGTTGCATAAAGGGTGTATTGGAATAGAATTTCAGGATCAGTGCACTTTGCTTTTGTGTTGTTTGTGCTGTTAATTCCCATCTTGAAGATGTAGGTTCCTTCCTTAAACAAATTATCAGAATGATGATTTCTGCAGAAAATAAACTAAAGTTAGGGTCAAGACATGCCAGTCCATGTTGGGTATACTAGTGTATTTGTTTCCTACTAAAGAAATATTCCTGTATGAGCTTTCATAAATTCAACAGGTCTTTTCTATGAAAACTAAATATA
>NW_004567120.1:3438506-3459294 GCF_000260355.1 Condylura cristata | reverse complement strand
ATATATATATATATATATATATATATATATCATGCCAATCTACAAATAGATGACACTATTGTAAAGTTACTTACAGGAATCAAAAAAAGATCACTATTTTGGCTACAATTTGTCAGATTTTCCCCTTGGTAGTCAGGGATAGACTTACAGGTATAATGAACAAGCAAACTGAGTTACCTATCTTCAACACTGGGAGCTTGAACCCTTTATATCAGTTTTCAACATCAACACTATCTAGGATTAGATGACTGCTGAGGTGAGTCTATGAACCTTTGGGAATGAAACCATGTGATAAGAGCCTGAGGTAGGGCTTAGGATAAGGGCTTGGGACAGAGAGTATAACTCAAATAATCACTGCTTCCTTCAAATTTTGACTAAGCAAAATTACTCCTACTTATATATCATAGAACTTTCTACAAGCTTCTGTAACTTTAATTTTTTTTTTACTAATAAAATCATGGTAGTTCCGATATTTACATTTCAAGCCTATCCTTGCAACCATTTCAAGCAACTACCAGAATATGTAAAGGAGTAGAGTTATCTCATGAGAGATGCAGCAAAAGGAGTTATTGCTACTTCAGCTCTTAGGACAGAAAAAAAAAAAACCCACATTATTGTGGATGGTTACTTTTTTTTATTAAAGATTTATTTCTTTATTCATACAGGCCAGAGATGCGGAGGGTGAGAGGATTCACGAGGGACAGAGTGGGGAGCAGAACAGGCAAATCGACGAAGTACATTGCTGAGGGAAGCAGCGGGCTGGTCAGGAGAGGTCTGCCATGCCATGTGGATCTCCTCTGGGGCAGGCGGGGACCGAACTCATGCGGAAGTGGCTTAAGCTTCTTAGTGCAGTGCTTTCACCCGCTGTGCCACCAGGGAGGGCCTGTGGATAGTTACATTTTTAACAATCACAATTGTGAAAAAGCCCTTCTGTCTAGAGTCAAAATCATGATGCCTTCACTGTATCCTGGCTCTGTCTGCCGAAAGCCAAATAAAATAACATCTATCCTCTGTTACACATGAAACTTTTCTAATATCTGTAAATGGCAGTCCTGTTCATTTTTAAAACATCCTATACACAGGTTAAATATTAATTCCTAATATGATATGGTACATATTCTCTCCTTTCTTTTGGATCAGAATAGCATGATCTTGATTAAATTATGCTTTTTTGGGCCCTCCCTGGTGGTGCAATGGGTTAAAGCACAGCACTATGAAGTTACTGCAGCCACTACAAAACGAGTTTGACCCCTGGCCAGGGAGGTGACACACATGGTGTGGCAGATCTCTCCTGTCTTGCCTGCTGCTCCCCTCAGCAGTGTATTTCCGTACCTCTGCCTGTTCTGCTCCCCACTCTGACTCTGGTGAATCCTCTTACCCCCCCGCACCTCTGGCCTGTACCCCAGGTCTGTATGCACAAATAAATAAATCTTTTTAAAAGTTATACTTTTTTGTGACATGGATAGATCTTGAGGTTATTTTGCTAAACAAAATGAGTGGGAACATGAAAGCTAAATACCAGGTGGTATCACTCATATGTGGAATATGAATAAACAAAGAAAATTAATTGATCAAATGCAACAATAACAATTCTTAGTCTGAGAAAAATAGTCTGAGGGGAAGGATATTGAGCAATGAACTAGCAGTTGGTAAGTGCAGTCCACTGATAGCCTCATCTGGTCAGCACAGCCATCAAATAGTTAACATTCATTGAATGCGCATTTTGGACAAGATGCCTTTTATACGCAGTCTTAATCAATCTTCATAGAAATCTTATACAAAAATAAAGCATGAACAGTATTTTACAGAAGGAGAAACAGAGACCCTAAGAAAGGCAAGGCTTAATTCCTCTAGGAAGTCTTCCCTAACTTTTTCAAACAACAGGTCACTGGTGCAGCTTATTATTCATAGTTTTGATCATTTTCTTTAGAGATAGTGAACTTAACACACTTAGCATACTGTGGTAGCTAGCTTTTCCCGAGGTCTATTTTGCTCTTAACAACTCAAAAATTCATTCTCACTTCTTCCTTCCTCCATAATATAGTATTGTTAAAATGTCTTGAGCACATTAAGAATCCAATAAATGTTTGCTGAATGAATGACTGAAGTACATGATGAGTGGATGAATGGGGGTGGGGGGGGATATCTCATTCAGAAGAAAGTAATGAGTATCAGGGGGATTAAAATGTAACCGTGATATTTGACTTGACCACCAGGTGTCATAAGCATACCAACTTTCAATTTTTTTTTTAATATTTAACACAATTTATTTTAAAATTTTATTAAGGGAAAAAAAATCACACTAAAGTGAGAACAACAGTATCCTTGTAACATCAAGAAGAAGAATTAAAGTTGTTTCGTTTGTTTTTTTTTCAACCTCCATACTTCCTCATAAAGTTCTCTGAAAAATAGTTTGGTTTCTAAATGCGTCATAGATTTGTAGACTATTATAAATATTAGAGGCCACCATGCTCTTCTTCTCCTGCTACATTTTATATATAAAGAAACCAGGCTAAAACCAGAGGACTAAACTTTCTAAATTCACATAGGAAATTAGCTGCAAAGGACAAATCAATATCTCTTGCCTCTTACAATAGAGCTTTTTTTTTTCTTTTTTTCAATTTTCCAGGAACTTCTAAAAAGATTATGACTGTTTTCAGGGTAGGCATGGTTGTGTGACATACATATGAAGAAATGTGAACCTATGCCCCCCAATAATATATAATGTTGTAAGCCCTTGTTGATTCAAAAAAGTATACTTAAAAAAAGAGAGAGAATGCTTCTGTAATTATCTAATAATAATACAAATTTTCAGAGATAAACAACTGCCAGATTTTAGAACATTACTCTTGAGAGTGAACTGTTATAACAAGAAGGATTAGTTATGTCCAAATATCCTAGCACAAATACAGTTTTGTTTTGTTTTTTTAAAGCAGAATAGGTATTTCTATTCTCTAGTAAGGTCATGCTTAAAATCTCAGGTTAGATTGTTTTCAAACTTTCATTATTTCTTCACATAAATAGAGTTCCACATTATGATATAGAGATAAGCAAAAGCAAAACAAAAAATATATATCTATAACCAATATTTCCATTGCTAACACCTTGTTGTTTAGCCGTTTTTTCAATTTGTATAGATCTATAAATGAATATATGTATGGGCATTTTAACCAAATTTTATGCAAGTGTGCATGTTTTCTTATAATTATTGCTTATATTAATCATAGTTATTATAAATACAGTCTTATCAAAAAATAGACAACTAAATAATCATTTAAAGGATACTTAAAATTCTACCAGAATAATGTAGCACAATTTATTTAACAAGTAGATATTGAAACAGATTCACATTTTTACATATAAAAACAATACCTTGATAAAAGTTCTTGTATATCCATCTTGTATATTCACTTCAGCAACTATTTTCTTTGAATAAACTCTTAAAAACGAATTTTTAGGCTTTTGATGTATACCAAATTATCCTACAAGAAAACATTTTAATGTGAAATCTTGAAGTTAATGTTCTTTCCCATAACATCACAAAATCAAATCTCTTTTCAAGTTAATAAAATTATTTTTAGCTTGAAAAAGTATGGTATAAAGAATTCTGTCTTGTTTGTTAAGGCCTCCCTCAAAGTAACTTTGTATTCCTAGATACAAATCACCCCAGATAAAATTTATTACCACCGCTTTCACACATGATTCCCAAACTCCAATTTACCTCACAATCATATGAAGGGCTGTCCCATACACAATTTCTGACTGGTAGGATCCCCAAATTTGCATTTCCTATAAGTTCTCATATGATACAGATATCACATATTGAAAACCACTGTGCTAACAGAATGTTTAGACCAACAAGGATTGCTTTTCTGAGGAGCCAATATATTATCTCAGGAATATTATGAATCATTTCATCAATGTTATAGACAGAATGTCTGAATGGTTATTTGCTTCCCAAATTCATAAGCTGAAATCGAATCCCCAATCTAATAGTATTTAGAGGTGGAGACTTTTGGGGATTAATTAGGTTATCAGGGGATTGGTTTTCATGTTAAGAGAGACTTGACACCCTTTGCTCCTTCTACCCTCTATGAACCAGGAAGTGATTCTCACTAGACACAGAATCCAAATGTATCTTGATCATGGACTTTACAGTCTCTAGAATGGTAAGAGATAAGTATTCTGTAAGCTACCAAGTCTGTGGCATTTTTATTTCAGCAGCTCAAACAGACAAAGGCAATTAATCACATATTCTTTTCCATCCTGGATAAGGAAACTCACAGACAAATTTATGGCTTAACTTTTACAACTATATAGTATAACTTAGACTATCTACATTCTAATATTTCTTCTTCCTTGACCAAGTAGAAGAAGAAAGTTAATAAAACAAAGCAAAAACAATGACAAAAATATTGCATTGTGTAGAGAAAATAATCAGGATTCTATGTATTTAAAGAATCTCCTGCAGCTATCCTAATCCTACAATTAAAAACTTGAGCTTTTAATAGATTTGTTTTTCATTGTTTCTTTGAGAAAAGCCTAATTAAAACTATTACTGAATCATTTGTATCCAACAGATTCAATTCAAAACATCACTAGTAATTTTCAGAATAACCACTTTTATTTCTTTTTGGTTAACCTTTATAAACATTTTCAAAAGCCACAAACTACTAAAAGACAAAACGTGAGTTAAAGAAAAGTAAACTATGTCATCTGAGGATACTTTTACTCTGCTTTGGCATAAGAAATGTGAAAACTATAAGTTCAATTAAAGCCAAAGATGCATTTATTGTTGAGACTGTTTATTAGATTTCAAAATCTAACTGGTAAGCACTTTTTGGAGTTACGACTGATTTTCATTTTTAAAAGGAAAACTATATTTCTAATGTTATTTTTCCCCTAGACATTGGAGAAGTTAATAAACTTTCTTCTATAATGCCTATATTTAAATTTTTCCACCTGATATCAGTAAGTTTTTAATTCAGCCTTCTGGATTTCTTTTCCTGTGAGACTATGATTCTGCTTTAGTTCCATTTCCTGATTTACCTGATCCAAATTTCCTCCACCATGTAATGTATACCACATTATACACATTCAAAGAGTTAAGATAATATAAGCAATATATTTTTGTATATATTTGTTTTTATCTGAAACAGCAATATTGCAACAAGTATTGTTGTTATTATGCATATTGTTGTTCTATGCATTTCTTTTGAGTTACAAAACATGAAATATTAAACTTTTCAAAGTCCAGTTCAAGTTCCAGGAAACGACCCCTGAATTCTCTAGTCCTTATTAATTTCAACTTTCTTGGAATTTCTGATGCATTTAACAACTTATACTACAAGGCATTAGTAACTGATAAAAAATTTACCAGTCATTTACCATGTGCTAGGCACTTTATGTAGATTGTATCATTTAAACCACATGACAATCTTTTAAGGAAGGAAGCTATTGTGATTAATACCTATATAAATATACAGAAATGGTCAAACATTTTACCTACACACTTACTTCCAGTTAGTAAATTGCTATTTTTCTAGATGTGGATCACGTCCCTTGACAAACATCTACGCTGTCTCCACTAAAATCTAAGCCACACCCATAGTGAGCAGAAAAATCTTACTCTGTAAATCCTACTGCAAATATCCATGGTTCATGGGTCTTCCTAGGATTTTCCAGTTTTCCCTCAGAATCCTATATTTGGATTCTATTTACTGTGGATTCTGATTGATTTACAAGTATGTGTCATTCCTTTCAGCTTTTAGCTATTCTTGAAATACTAACTCTGTAAACCCTGTAGGTAGATGGCAATCCATCTACACTGGAGACCACATCCTCTTTTCTTTAACGGTAGGACATAAATGCTCGTCTGCCTGGCAGTGCTTGCTAGAGACAGCTGCTGGTTTCAGATAACAAAAAAAAGAAAAAAAAAAAAGAACAGAATATTCTCACCACTATCTTGTATCTTGTTTCTTTTGCTGTTGATGAGTTTCATGTTTGCTCCTAGGGAGTGAGCTAGTAAAGATGGTTACAGAGCATTACTTCTTCAGAGAAATTTGCAACAAGAACTATCAGTTGCCTGATTATATGTGGCCAACTCATTAGCCCCAGAAATGGAAAATTCTACCTAAGCAACATTTTTTAAAAAATCATTTAAATCTTCACATTTACTTCACCAGTGAAAGATGGTATAGTCATAAAAATAGTAAAGCAGCTTGTCTGGAGATAAAGAGCTTCATTGTTAATTTAGACTTCAAATTGTGACTAGAATACTACTTCTCCCTCTAATAATCTTTCGCCTTCACCTGAATGCCTCCATGATGAGAAGAAGGTGCTCTCTAAACTTTCTAAAATCAGGCACAGGACAAGGCTAGGAGCACACGAGTTTTGTTGCTATAGTATGGAGAGCTGGCATTGATAAGATTTTTTAAAGGATTTATTTCTTTATGCATACAGAACTGGAGTACAGTCCAGATGCTCAAGGGCAATGAGAGGATTCACCAGAGACACAGTGGGGAGCAGAACAGGCATAATGACAAAGTACACTGCTGAGGGGACCAGCGGGCTGGTCAGGAGAGGACTGCCAGCCATGTGGGTCACCTCCGGGCGGGGACTGAACTCATGCTGAAGTGGCTTTAGCTTCTTAGTGCTGTGCTTTAACCCACTGCACCACCAGGGAGGGCCCTGATAAGATGTTTTTATGGTTCTCTCTGTGTGTGTGTGTGTGTGTGTGTGTGTAATATAAGGATATGCATGCACATACATACACATAAACACATGCTTGTTTGTTTACAAAATGAACAACATTGAGAATGTTTAATATAGTAAAGCACATTTCATGGGTGTCTAATATCCCAGCATCACTGAGGTATATTTATGCTGATATTTCAGGTAAAGATTTGTAGACAATGAGATTCAGTGGCTAAACTGTGGTCACATTAACACTAACTCAGGGTATGAGTTTGTTACTTACACCATTGCATACCCCTAGCATTATTTATTTTTCCAAATGCATCTTTTCCTAGGTAAACTGATATTTTAGGTAGAGTTCTATGTGGTCATTAATAGTTGCAAACTTTTTTTTTAACAATATAGTAATCATTTAATACATTTTGTGTTTTATTCCCCATCACCATCCCTTATACTACACTCTTTGACCTCTCTCCCCTTTTCTTCTTAACACCATAAACATCAGGTTTATATTAGTGTTCACTCATTTTTGTAATTATTTTGCTTTGTTCAGTCATTTGCTACATAAATATCCATTATTTATCTTTGTCATTTTGACTTGCTTTACTACACAATATTTCTTTAAACTCCTTCAATTTGCTTTAACTTACAATATTTTATCTTTCTTTATGTTTCAAAATATTCTATGTATGGATACACCAGATCTTGATCCCTTCTATCAGTGGGCACTTAGGTCATTTCTATGTCCTAAATATTTTAAGTAATGTTGAAATATGTACCATTGTAAAAACTAAAATTATTCCAGTTGATAATTTCAGGTTTGTTAGATAGATGCCCAAGAGTTGGATTGCTGAGTCATGTGATATTTCAGAATTTTATTTTTAAAAAAAGATTTATTTATTTGTGCATACAAAACTGGGGCACAGGTCAGAGTGTGGGACGGTGAGAAGATTCACCAGAGACAGAGTGGGGAGCAGAACAGGCTGACTGACGAAATATACTGCTAAGGGGAGCAGCGAGGGGGTCAGGAGAGGTCTGCCAGACATGTGGGTCACCTCCGGGCAGGGACTGAACTCATGCTGAAGTGACTTTAGCTTCATAGTGCTGTGCTTTAACCTGCTGCACCACCAAGGAGGGTCCCAAATTTTAGTGTTTTTAAGGTAAACCTAGATTACTTTCCAAGCTGTTGTATCAGGAATATTGTAATAGGGTTACTCTTTCTCATATTTTGTCCCCACTTGCAGCAGCCTTTTTAATATGTGCCATTCTCGTGAATTTGAAATGGTATCTCATTATGGCTTTGGTCTACATTTTTCCCTTATTAAAAAGTGTGATGAGTGTTTTATTTCATATCTTTATTAGCCTCTGAAGATAAGAATTTTTGACTAGACTAACTTAACCTTTCCTATCTTCCCTCAGTTATAACAGTCTTTCTCAAGAGTTCACATAGGACTGGGGCCTTTCCCATGGTTATTTCACTTTATAAACCTTCAAGTGCAAAACAATCTCTATCTGGGCCTTATAACACAATATTCTTCCAAATATAATAAATATTAATTAATTAACATTTTCCTTGTCTCCAGTGAGGCATCGATTTGGACGCTGATAAAAAGATGATATAAAAACAAACATGATCGGCCCTCCCTGGTGGCGCAGCAGGTTAAAGCACAGCACTGAGAATCTAAAGCCGCTTCCGCATGAGTTCGATTCCCGCCTGCCCCGGAGGTGAGCACATGGCGTGGCAGACCTCTCCTGCCCCGCCCGCTGCTCCCCTGAGCAGTGTGCTTCGTCGATCTGCCTATTCTGCTCCCCACTCTGTCTCTGGTAAAGTCTTTCACCACCCCTGAGTCTCTGGCCTGTACCCCAGTTCTGTATGCACAAATAAATAAATATTTTAAAAAAACATGATCTCTGCCCTTATGAAACATAATCTTATTGTATGATATTTACCCCATCCTCCTCTCCCAAAGAAATAATACTCATCCATCATAGTTATAGTTGAGTCATACTTTTCAAATAGTGCTTTCTATGAAAGCTATCCTACTGGCATTTTGCTTTTACAATACTCCTGCTATAGCCCCTTTCTAGTCAATAATATAATGAATTAATTTACACTAAAGTGTCAGTTCTGGGTATAGCTGAAAATAGCAGTCCTTGCAAAGTTACTTGTACTTAAGGGGGAAATTATTGGGAAAAAAAAAGTTTAAATCAAAGTGAAGACTTTTTGACCAGGAAACTTTCTACATCTCTGAAATCATAGCTATTAACTAATATATATTTTGTAGATGAATAAGTTCAGGCTTTCAGTAAAACTTACTATATCTTGATGATAGTAACACAAAGGTCTAGACTATCCATTTTTCAGTTATATTGTTTCTCTGCTCCCATTTTCCCATTTACAAAAGCTGGTGATACTTTAAAATAAGACCTATGAAGGCAAAGCAATTGTTAACTTTACAGCAAAAACACAGTACCTCATACAGAATCTATAGCCCTAGTGTAATTTTAAATGCTTTACTCATTTACTATTATAAGACTATAGAAAGCCATATTGTTCAGTAATTCAGACCCACCACAGTGAAATAAAATATTTCCTTCTTACTCTAGGTCCATTTTCCCTGTTTCCCTCAGGTTACATAATATTCAAATGTGGTATATTAAGGAGCTAAATGGGTGACATTCCATTGATAATTTATTATAGTTGTATGAACACTGACATAGGTGCTGAAATATCTGAAGTTGGACACTGGTTTTGTCACTTAACTAATTGTGAGTCAGTTCTTTAACCCCCATGTGACCTTGCTTTTTCATTTCAATTAATCAAAATAGCTATAAGAATATTGTATGTAGTATATTATAAATAATTAATGTCAACTATCATTATTATTTAGCATTTATCTAGGTCTGTGGCCTGTCCTTTCATATGTTCATGCTTTGGGAAAAAAATGTTTATAAAACTACAAAAGTAAACAAAAGAAATGGTACAAAATCAGGCTGGTCTCTGTGGTTGGAATACTCTGTTCTCAATAGAAACAAGTGTTACATAAGGCTTCTGTGCATATAAATAACAACAATGTCATGAATTAAGTTTATTGTTGGTACATTTTCCTTGGTTACATCTTGTTTAGCACTTCTTCAGTTGAACTAAGTAGTCAGAGTATCATACTTCTGAGAAGAAAATACATGAGAAGAATATCAAATCTATCAGTTTTGTGCTGGAAATGAATAAACCAAAACCAGGAAAAGAATGGAAATAATAAAAATCAGAGGTGATATGAATAAAATAAAGTTTAAAATATAGTTCAAAGATAAATGCAACCAAAAGGTGGTTCTTTGAAAGGAAAAAAAAAAAAACCTCAACAAAATATACATCATTCCAACAGGAATAGAAGGAGGGAAACATAAATGAAAGAAAAGTTACAACAGATATTTCAGAAAGACAGAGGACCATAAAAGATTGCTATGATCATCTACATACCAAGAAATTGAATAACATAAATGAAAATGGATAAATTCTTAAAGTGTACACCTCTGAATAAAATTGGGAAGAACTAGAAATCCTGAAAAAATAAGCAAAGAAATTGGGAAGGTAATCAAAAGACTCCCAAATATTAAAAAGCTGGGCTTAAATGATTTCATTAGTGGGTTCTACCAAGATTTCAAAGATGAGCAAATAACTACCTTTCTCAAACTAAAAAATTAAGGAAGATGGAATGGTTCCAAACACATTTTATTAGGCCAACATCACTTTGATACCAGAACCCAACAAAGACATTCAAAAAAATCATAGACCAATATCCCGGATGAACATAGATGTGAAAATCCTCAAAAAATATTAGCAAAACAAATTCAACAATACATAAAAAGGATCATAGATAATGACCAAGTGAGATATAATCCAGGATACAAAGATGGTTCCAACATCCAAATGGCAACAAGTTCAATTCACTTCATCAACAAAAGGAAAGATAAAAACAATATGATCATATCACTAGATGTCAAGGAAGAATTTGATAAGATTAAGCATCTATTTATGATAAAACCCTCAAAAAAGGGGGATAGTGGAATATAACTCAATGAAATAAAGGTCATATGCTACAACTACTGCCAACATCAAACTCAATGATTTAAGACTGAGAGCTTTTTTTCTAAGATCTGGTATGAGATAAGATGTCCACTTTTATCAATGCTATTTAACATTAACTAGCTAGAGAAATTAAGGAAGAAAAATAGATATAAAAGGAATCCAAATTAGAAAAGGAATAAAACTGCTGCTATTGCAGATGAAATAATACACACAGAAAATCCTAAAGACTCAACAAAAAAAGTCTAGTTGAAAAAGTTCACTGCAATAAAGTGACAGGGTACAATATCATTTCACCAAAATCAGTTGTTTTCCTGTATACATACAATGAGCTAGAAGAGAATGAAATCAAGAAACAATCACATGCACAATTACAATAAAAACAATTAAATACCTAAGAGTAAACTTAATAGAAGAGATGAAAACATATACAATGAACACTTTAAGACATTGCTTAAAGAAATTGAAGGCATACACAAAAAATAGGAAGATATTCCCTGCTTATAGAAGAAAAGTTCACATTGATAGAATGGCCATCTTAACCCAAAGCAATGTACAAGATTCAATGAAATCCTTATCAAGGCTCCAGTGGCTTCAAAGAAATAGTGCCAACATTACTGAAATTCATATGGAACCACAGGAGACCCCAAGTAGGCAAAGGAAGGCTGGTGGTACAGATTGTCAGACTTCAAACTATACTACAAGGCTGTGAAAATCGAAAATAAAATGGTACTGGAACATACTAATGGAACAGAACTGAAGGGCCAGAATAAATCAACACATAGATGGACAGTAAATCTACAATGCAGGATCCAAGAGTATATATTAGATAAAGAATTGTCTCCTCAAAAATGGTGCTGGGGGCCCTCCCTGGTGGCCAGCGGGTTAAAGCACAGCACTGAGAATCTAAAAAAAGCCACTTCCGCATCAGTTCAATTCCCGCCTGCCCCGGAGGTGACCACTTGGTGTGGCAGACCTCTCCTGACCCGCCCGCTGCTCCCCTCAGCAGTGTACTTCGTAGATCTGCCTGTTCTGCTCCCCACTCTGTCTCTGGTGAATCCTCTCGCCGCCCCTGAGCCTCTGGCCTGTACCCCAGTTCTGTATGCACAAATAAATAAATCTTTAAAAAAAAATGGTGCTGGGAAGACTGGACACCCACATATAAAACAATGACACTAGATTACCATCACTTTACATAAAAATCAACTCAAAATAGGTTAAAGATAAGGTTAAAGATGAGACCCAAACTGTGAAATAGATTGAAGAAAATATAGGCAAAATTCTACACAACATTGACATCAATGATATCTTTGTGCACTGTGTCCAATGGCAATAGAAACTGAGTATAAAATAATGGAGCATCAAAGCAACAAGTTTCTTCACAATGAAAGAAACTATAACTAAAACAAGTGAACATTTGACTGAATGGGAGAAAATATTTACACACCATACATCTAACAAGGGCTGATATCCAAGATCTACAAAGAGTTGATATAACTCAACAAAAAGAAAATAAATAATCCAATCAAAAAAGGGCAGAAGATTTAAATAGACACTTGTCTAAAGAAGGCACAGTTGACCATCAGACACATGAAAAGTATGGGAGTGGATTTTTAATTTTTTTTAAATTTTAAAATGTGAAATATGTACACACACATATACATATATATATATTCACATACACACAAAAAATAAAATAAAACCAGCTAGCTATAAAATAACATCAACTTTTGCTATTTGTGATGTCATGGATGGAATTGGGGGGCTGGGTCAGGAGGAAAAAGACAAATGCTGGCTGTTTTCATACATATATTGGAATATAGAGAAACAAAACAGGGCTAGATAAATTAAACCAATAACAAGCCTTAGAAATCTGACTGTAGAATTGAGGCTACAAAATGGGTCAGGGAAACCAAGTGTGCACTAAGCATAAGTGACTATGGTGGAGGATTGCAGGTTCCTTGAGATGGTTGTAGTGCTTGACTTGCCTCTGAAGAGGTGATCCTTTCTCTGAATCACGTACAGTGTTTTAAACCAATAGGACCATAATAAAAATAAGTAAAAACCTCTGGGAGAAAGAAGATATAGTTCAAGAGAAAAATGTTGTATCATATGAACAGTAACTAAAAGAGATTTAGAAAAGTATTGCCCCCAAAACACAAAAAGACCAATTCAAAGAGATATATACACTCATGTATTTATTGCAGTATTGTTTACTAATTGATATTGGAAACAACCAAAGAGTCCATGAACTAATGAATGAATGAAGATGTAGTATATAAATATGATGGAATAATGCTCAACTATTGAAAATGAAAGAATATTGCCATTTGCAACACTATGGATGGATCTAGAGGGTAGTATGCATAGTAAATAAGTCATATGAGAAAGAAAAACACCATAATTTCACTCATATATGGTATATAGAGAAGCAAAATTAATTTTATTTTTAAGTTGTATAATTTTTATTGAGGTAACACTGGTTTATAACACCGTATGATTAAAAACATAAGTTAACATTGCTTCAGATGTATGTTATCACACACACCCACAACCAAAAAGCCCATATTCCTTTAATCTGGCCACTGGACCCCTTCCCCTTTTGTTTCCACATTCTATCATTCCATTCTAATAACCTCAATTCTGCAGTCATTTTCTAAGTTTTTTTTTTTAATGGTTTAGTTTTGTCTGTTCCTTTGCATTGTTTCATTATTTTCCAAACATGAGTGAAACCATCTGTATTTGTTTCTCCTTCTCCTTCTGGTTTATTTTCCTTATCATTATTACTTCCAGTTCCACCTATACTGTCAAAAATGGCAAGATTATACTTTTTATATATGAGTAATATTCCATTGTGTATGTGTGTGTATAATATGTATGTATGTATGTATATATATATATATATATATATATATATATATATTCTTTACTCATCCATCACTGGGTTATTTGTTTTTGTCTAAAACTTGGTTATTGAAAATAGTGCTTCAAAGAACATAGTAATCCATATATCCTTTAAATGTTACTTGTGTATTCTTCTATAGAAACCTAGGAGTATAAGTGTTGGTTCATATGTCAGATATATTTTTAATATTTTGAGAAAACTCTATACCGCTTTTCATAGTGGTTGGACAAAGCTACATTCCCACCAAAAGTATATGAGGTTTTCTTTTATCCCAACACCCCACCATGAGTTTTCTCATCTTTTGATATAGGCTATTGTCATAGGTTCATGGTAGTATATCACCAGGGTTTTGATTTGAATTTCTCTAATGATAAGATGTGCATTTTTCATGTGCTTGTTCACCATCTGTATGTCTTCTTTGGAGATATGCCTATTTTAAATCTTCTACAATTTATTGACTGCATTGTCTTCTCTATGCTGACTTGTGTAGATAATAGATTGTATTCTTCATTGGTCATATTGTATGCAATAAGATGTGCAAATATTTTCTCCCATTCATTGGGGTATATTTTAATTTAAGTTATAGTTTCTTCTACTGTGTATTTTGCTTTTCAGTTTGATATAGTTCCAATTTTTTTTTTTTTTGGATTTTTTTGTTTCCCTTGCTGTTGTATCTATGCCCCCAGTGACACACAGAAATCAATGTCATGGAATGCTCTGCCCATGAGTTTTTCCAATATGTTATGGTTTTACATCCTATGGCTATGTATTCAATACATGTTGAGTTAATTTTTGTCTATGACTTTAGACAGCAGTCTAGTTTCATTGGTTTGTATGTGGTTATTCAGTTTTCCTCAACATCATTTTTTTTTAAAAAAGACTCCTTTCTCCATTGTATACTCTTGGCTCCTTTGTTTTAAATTAAATGTTTTCATAAGTATGGGTTTATTTCTGGGCCTTCAAATCTGTTCCATCAGACTGTATATCTATTTATATTCCAATAGGACCAGTTAGTGGGTAACAGAAAGGTAGGAGTAAGGTGTGTATAATTCAGGCAAAAGGGTTTGATTGCATGGTGAAGAACAGAATTGGATTTATAGTTTTTAATTAATGTAGCATTTACAAATGTTGCTTTGTATATAATATGTTGATGCACACTAGAAATTTATGTAATGTTATAATGCAATGTATCAACATAATAAGTGTCCAATGATATATTCAAATTGATGAAAACTAAAATCTGTTCAACAATGTTTTACCCAGAAGTTTTCTGAGGATGAAGGAAAAAGACTCAAAAATACTGAGGGAGTATTTTGTAGGGCAAATATTAAACTTGCCCTACAAAATATAATGAATTTTTGGCCCTCCTTGGTGGCGCAGCAGGTTAAAACACTGAGAAGCTAAAGCCACTTCAGCATGAGTTCAATCCCCAGCCCTGGAGGTGATCCACATGGTGCAGCAGATCTCTTCTGACCCGCCCACTGCTCCCCTCAGCAGTGTACTTCATTGATCTGCCCGTTCTGCTCCCCACTCTGTCTCTGGTGAATCCTCCCACTGCCCCTGCACCTCTGGCTGTACCGCAGCTTTGTATGCATAAATAAAATAAATCTTTTTAAAAAATAATGAATTTTTCCACACCAAAATAAATGGATTATCACTATTAACATAAAATTTATGAAAATATGAACTAAACTGATAAAAATAAGTACATCATAAAATTCAAAATTCTCTAATACAAATTGTGTGTTAATTAATCACTTTAGTAAAATGACTTAAAATGTATTATAACTAATTGCAGTTTCAATAATTTGTGAATGAATACACATTAATAAAAGGTAAATCATACATTAAAAATAACAATGTGGAAAAAAATAAAATAAAAATGTGGAAAGGAGTAAAAAGAGTTTTTGGAATGCAATCAAAGTATTATCATCTTAGATTGGTGCCTTCTTGCTGTCTCAAAATATGCATATGCTGTTGTCAATTTACAAGTCTAACTGTGGTGATATATTATCATTTAATTGCCCCAGAAATTATGAACAAATATTATTTTCCAATCCTGAGCAATAATTTTGATCATATGGGGAAAAAATCTTGAAATCTAGTGAATAATTTCTCAGTCCTTTAGGACACCCACGTTCACAGCTGCAGAAAGCAAGATCTCATCACAGAGTGAGCCAATAATAACCCCTCCCTCCCCCTGGGGTTCTACAATTCAGTGAATGCCTAGTCCCTACAAAGCACCAGCTTGAAAATAAACTTTGCTATTTGGGATACAGAGATCATTTCTCACTCCCATCTAGCTTCAGAAACTAATTAAATAACCAGTTTACTCCTTCATTAATTTGCTTGGTGGGTGGGAGTAAGAGAGCAGATTGAGAAGAAAAAGTTCAATCCAGAGTTTTGAGTATGCTGAGGTCATTTATTTCATACTCCTGCCAAAAGACAATTTTGAGGGGAAATCATTCCAAGGAGTATTGCTGACTTAGCTCCTTTTGATGTTCCCAAAATTTTACAGCTGCTTAGTATGCCTGGGTTTCACACACTACCCTCAGTGTCAGCCTCTTTGGAACCTTTTTGATGGAGAAAAAGCCCCAATGTATACATGTGAATAGAGAGTTTAGACAAAGCTGCTTTTAATATTCAACATGATAGTGCCATTTGGGATCCATAAGATTATTCAGATAGTGCCTTCCTGGGCTTCATGCTCTTGCAGGTTTTAGTTACATTTTGTTTCTGCAGAATACAACTAATGATACAAAGTCTTTATCCTGCTATTTCAATTTGAAAATCTTTTTTGAGGCATCTGTTGCTATAAGGAATTTAGTATTTTCAATTCTTTAATCTGGGGAAATTCAGTATGCATAAAATACAGTAATTAGCAAAGATAAAGTAATAATAGGATGAGATATAAAATCTTACAGATATCTTTGATAATTTACACTCACTTCCCTAAGGCATACACAGTGCTTACATACTGAACAAACTTACATGCTTAAGTCTCATTATCAAATGGAAATTAGCAAACTTTTAAAAAGGGAAACAGTTTTTTTTTTTATTTCAAGTAACCAAATGGAAAGACCGTCCTTTCACAAAAATTAGCAAACTTTTAAAAGGGGAAACAGTATTTTTTTTTTTAATTTCAAGTAACCAACTGGAAGGAACACCCTCTCACAAAAACAACACAATACTTAGAGTCCTTTCCTAAATTGTTTCCCACGTTCTGAAATAAAAAATACATCCAAGGAAATGTCCACTGTAAATTGAGCATTAGCCCCACAGAGATTTGACAGCTGTGTTAACTTCTAGGGTTTGATGAAAAACCTTTGTGCTATTTGAAACTCTCATGTTCCACCCCAGCTTGCAGGCATGGAAAATGTGTCAATCCAAGGAAACATGGCAAGTCTCATCTTATTAAAAACATTAAGCATGTAAATGTATTTGCAATGTGAATGCCAATTAATTTGGCTGACAAAACCCTAGATTCGACATTTAAAACCTTTCCCCCACCGCTCACACTAACAGAAATGTGTTTAATCAACCACTATTCTAATTTTAACACAGATTTGTTAGAAGCAACGTCTTATTCCAGATTCCTGGCTTATGTCAGTAACATTAGTCCTTAGAGAAATGAGCTTTTTATCTAGAGAGCAACACACATTTTCTTACACCAGAGCATGCAGCTGTTTCACTAAACATTTTAACCACTCAAACTTATAAATAGACATTACCTCATTGAAATCTCTATTCTTCATAACAATACATCCCTCAAAAGGTAAGATATTAGCAGATTCAGGATGACATTTTCCAATAGGAGCAGCAGAAATTCACATAGTTGTTTTCAGTTCACAGAGATTTTTACGTTCTATCTTTTAATAGAGTGAAAGGAACCTTCCCCTTTCTACCAGGATATCCTGTACAGGCTTGAACAGTTACAAGAGGGCATAACACAGCAAAAGAAAAAATTGTTTACCTCTAATGGGAGGAAGAAATGTTCGTAAGCATCGCTCAGTTGGTAGAAAAGCAACCCTCTTTGAGGATATTGTGGGCAAAGAAAATAGCAATTTTGGCTTTGATATATTCAAAGTTTCCATGATTTGTACACTTTAGTCAGGAACAGAGTGTCTGACTTTAATTTGCCATGCATTACCATAGTTTCCTGAGTCTATTCTAAAAGTTTGAAGTATAAAAACCTTGCTCAACTATTAGAATTTTATTATTTCTGTTTAAGAACAAAATAAAAATAAGTCACAATGCTTTTAAAATACTGATCATTTTTTTTAGATATATTTATTTATTCGTACAGAACTGGGATACAGGCCAGAGATGTGGAGGGTGAGAGGATTCACCAGGCACAGAGTGGGGAGCAGAACAGGCAGATCTACGAAGTACACTGCTGAGGGGAGCAGCGGGCGGGTCAGGAGAGGTCTGCCACGCCATGTGGATCTCCTCTGGGGCAGACGGGGATTGAACTCATGCGGGAGTGGCTTAAGCTTCTTAGTGCTGCGCTTTAACCCGCTGCGCCACTGGGGAGGGCCCTAAAATGCTGATCATTTTTAAACAGAGAACATTAAACATTGCTTTTTACAATTATTTCCCTTGTATGATTTGTTCCTTACCATGACCTTTTCCTGCTTCAGTCTCGCAAAGCCTCTATTTCTTGGGTGAATATATTTTTACACTTCTGTAGGCTATCGGAAGATTATTTTGTAGCTTGATACACTTACAAAAGGTACTATACTTCCAGATGTCATTAAATCTAATGATTGAGATGGCTGCTGTTGCTGTTTAACAGAATGGATGGTCATGTGTCAAAAATGCAGTGTTTCCTTGCTTGAGCGCACCCATTTTACTTTATTATGGTCTTTCTTATTTTGTTTCCCATTTTGTGTGTATATATATGAGCATGTGTGTCAAATCTGATTTTTAACCTGGCTGTATGCGATAAGTGTTTTCACATTAAATCACATTGTTTTGCTTTGCAATCTTATTTTTTCAGATGTAAAAAGTGTGTGATAGGAACTTTCTTAGGGTTCAGGGACAAACTTAATAGGCCACCGAAGTGGAGAAATTTGAGGCCACAGAAAAGACTATGCTTAACAATGCTTCATAAAGATGAGTAGAATTCTTCTGAGGCATGATTTTGAGTTAAACATTGCCCTGTTTATGCACTTGTCTTTGAAAATACTAATTTTCACACAATAAATCTTTAGTACCTATTGGGTATATTTTGTTTGGGTAAGCGTGCACATGGTTGTAAGAGGAGTAAAATACCTACAAATGAAGGAACTTGCCCAGAAAAGAGAGATAAGAGTTTGAAAGGTAAACATTTAGAAATTCATGATCTTGACATTTACTAGTTTCTTTAAGCTTCACTAACAGCAATTCAACAGACTTTCATCCTAGAATATCATTAAACACAGAAGATCAAAAATGAGAAACCAAGCAATAGGTGAGATACTTGGAGTATGTCTCATTAATTTCTCCCATTGTTACATTTGCTATTATTATAGTTACAGTTTGTGGATGTGAAGTTTTAAGTGGCTTCCTGGGATCTTATTTTGTCTTTCAATAGTCTCCTTTTCATATATTTGGATCTGTTCACATGGGGGGAAATCAAATGATTATGATACTGTTATAAGCCTTGGGAACTCAATAAAGGCTAAGCATAAAGGAGTAATACAAACAAAGCCAGGGGCTTCATAAGAGTTGCTATCCAAGAAGTGAATAGATGCTGAAACTTAAGCCAAGGAACACTCACAAGCACTGTGATTCTTTACATAGACAAAAATGTGTAATTATCGTTTTGGGCATTTTAAAAGAACAAGTTTATTAGCAAAATGAGAAAGTAAAATAGAGTCACCTGCATAGTTACAGGAAAGCTTAAAATATGGAATTTTCTAAATCACTAAGGGATTTTAACAAGAGAAAGACATTAGACTGAAAGGGATGATCTCCCTCCTAATTTGATAAATGAAACAAATGGACTAGAGACTAGGGTATTTCCAAAAATATTCTGAAGATAGCATACACATGAAAAGGAGTGGATTTGAAGGCAAAGAAAGCAGTCAGGTTTACTGTAATAATTCTAGCATGACTTGATATTAATTTGGAGTTGGAAGGTATCATAAATAGGTTATGTTCAATTAAAATTGGATTTGAGAAAGACTCAATACCAGGGAACAGACAGATTAGGTTTTGCAAAGGAATGGACTGAATTGCTATTCCATCAAAAGGAGGCAGTCAGGAAGTCAGCTGCTTTGAACAGTAAGTGTGGGCCACTGCAGTACATTGATTGAGCAACATAGCACAGCGCTGGTATAAGTGAGAGCCCACCAGGACCTAGGCAACTCTGCCTCCCTGAGGGAAAGCAGTTAAACATGAGCAGAGGAGATCCCTTAGAAGCCAGGAGGCAAAATGTCATCACATGCATTTTTGGTGCAAAGTTGCCTGAAGGAGCACAAGAAGTTTGTGCTCTGATGCTTCAGTCAACTTCTCAGAGTTTTCTAAGAAGTGCTTGTAGAGGTGGTGAGCTGACTGCTAAAGAGAAAGGAAAAGTTTGAAGACAGGAAAAAGGTGGGTAAAACCTGTTATAAAAGAGAAATGAAAACTTATACCCCCACTAAGGGGGGGAATAAAATGAAATTCAAGGCTACCAATGCACCCAAGAGTCTACCTTCAGCCTTTTCCCGTTTTGTTCTGAATATTACCCAAACCTCAAAGGAGAACATACTAACCTGTCCATTGGTGATGCTGTGAAGAAACTAGGAGAGGTGTGGGATAACACCGCTGCAATTACAAGCAGTTTTATGAAGAGAAGTTTGCTACGCTGAAGGAAAAGTACAAAAAGATATTGTTACATCCTGAACTAAAAGAAACTCTTATGTGGCCAAAAAAGTGTTTGTCAAGGTTGGAAAATGCAAGAAAAAAGGAAGAAGATGAAGAAGATAATATTGTTGAATAAGTTGGTTTCAGTGAGGTTGTTTTTCTTGTACAGACAAGCATTTAACCCCCTGTCCACAATACACTCCTTTAAAAGGAAATTGAAAGGGAAGGCTTTGTGAGATTTGCTTGAAACTGTAAAGTGTCTTTTTTTTTTTTTT